>NW_026110571.1:90000-99001 GCF_024679095.1 Eriocheir sinensis
GGATTTATTTCAAGGAGCGTAAGCAACAGAAGCGCCGAAGTCTTCCTCAAACTATATTTACCATTAGTTAGACCTCATCTTGACTATGCGGTTCGGTTCTGGTCACCTTGCTATAGAATGGATCTCAAAATGTTAGAATCAGTGCAGAGGAGGATGACTAAGATGACTCAGGGGTTGAGAAACTTGCCATACGAGGAAAGACTCAAACAGTTAAACTTGAATTCTCAAGAAAGGCGAAGGGTGCGTGGAGACATGATCGAAGTTTATAAATGGATGAAGGGCTTTAATAAGGGAGATATCCATAAGGTTCTGTTGGTAAGAGAACCGGGTAGGACAGGAAGTAATGGGTTTAAACTGGGTAAATTCAGATTCAACAGGGACATAGGCAAAAATTGGTTTACCAACAGGATTGTGGATGAGTGGAATAGGCTTGCAGTCATGTGGTGAGTGCCCATACAATTGTCACATTCAAAAATAGATTAGATAAATTCATGGACAGCGATACTAGGTGGGGTTAGATACACGGGAGCTTAGGGTCAAAGGAGCTGCCTTGTATAGGCCTATCGGCCTCTTGCAGATTCCAACGTGCTTATGTTCTTATGTAACTTGTGATCAGGCCGTGGTGAATTACACACACACACTTTAAGGCACTCTGAATAAGGGGCCCCAAAACCCCTTCCAGGCTGCCGGCACTTCCCTTGAGGCTCTGGAACAGGCACTGCAGGCGGTGGCTGAACAGATAGCAAGATGTCCCCGCGTTCAGGAGGACGCGAGTTCAATCCCCGACCGGTGCCACCAAGCTGGGATTATTCAGCCGAAGACGAGTGGCTTAAAACTACCCATATGCTGTCCACTAGACCACCTATCAACCCGGACTCTAGATTCTAGGATTAAAGATGAGCTTCGGAAGGGCAGCATGAGCCAATGCAAGATGGCGCCACTATAAACACTCGTCTGCGCCAGAACAGGCTGGGCCGACCATCAGGTCAGGACCTTAATACATCCATGATCAGGACCAACCTGGAAGAAGCCTTGGACCGACCATCAGGATCCACCGGGAAGAAGCCTACCGGCGCAATAGGTCAACACATTAAAAAAAAAAAATAAAAAAAAAAAAAAAAAGGACCTAAGATGACCTCCACAAACACGTGACATGACCCACACAAACCTAACAGGACTAGTTTTTTTTTATATATTTGATACATATATTTTACCTGAAATGACAAACACCAAAAATATTCTTAATAATATATATAAATGATATGCCAAAGGGTATAAAAAGTTATATGAGCCGTTTTGCAGATGATGCAAAATTAATAAGGAAAGTGAAGATGGGGGAACACTGTGAAGAACTGCAAAAAGACCTGGACAGAGTGTACAGAAGGAGCCAGTTATGGGAGACGGAATTTAATGCAAACAAATGCCATGTTATGGATATGGGGAAAAGTATAAAAAGACCAAGGAAAACATACAGGATGGGAGAAGAAAACTTAAAGTTAGTACATGAAGAAAAAAGATTTGGGAGTAATGATGCAAGACCTACTCCCCAGAAAAGCACATAACCAAGTTATTTGGAGAAACCTACAGGATGATGCAATATAATATAAGGGTTTGATTATAGACTTTTTAGCGAAGAGAGAAATGAAAACAGTAATCAGGAACAATAAATCAGGCTGGACGGAAGTGACTAGTGGAGTCCCCCAAGGATCAGTGCTGGCTCCGATTAGTTTTGCAATATATATAATTGACATGACAGAAGGGGTGGCAAGCTATATGAATATGTTTGCTGATGATGCTAAAATAATGAGGAGGGTGGCTAATGAAGAAGACTGTAGCCCTGAGCCAAGATCTCGATAGAATAAGCGAATGGTCACGCAAATGGGAAATTACATTCAATACAGAGAGAAGTGTAGCGTGATGGAGTTTGGTAAGAGCAGTAGACGGATATCGGGGAACTACTCTCTGAGTAATGAAAGGATCATGAAAAAAACAGGAAAAGGATCTAGGAGTGACAATAACAGAAAAGTTATCCATTGGAAAGAATATAAATCGGATAACTGGGGAAACATACAATCTTCTTAGAAACATGAAAGCAGCATTTACACATCTAGACGAAGAAATTGTGAAGAAACTAATAGCATCGATGATACGTCCAAGACTGTAATATGCAGCGTTAGTGTGGTCACCTAGATTGAAGAAATACATTAGAACGTTGGAAAGAATACAGAGAGCAGCGACCAAACTACCGGAAACTCTGAGAGAACATGCTTATGAAGAAGGACTGGAGAAATTGGGACTAACAATACTGGAGAGAAGGAGAGAGGGGACCTAATAGCATTGTACAGGATACAAGAGGGATTGCAGAAATTGGACGGAAGACCTAGTGGTACGTGACAGGAGTGTGAAAAGAAGGTAAGAAATTGAAGAAGAGCGACTGTAGGAGAGACATCAAGAAATACAGTTTTCCATACAGAAGCACAACAACATGGAACGGACTTGACGAGCAGACTGTGTGTGCAAAAATGATTCATGAATTTAAAGCCAAACTGGATAATAAGCGCTATGGAGACGGGACAGCACGAGCCTAGTACGGCTCTTTTCCTGTATTTCACAACTAGGTAAACTAGGTAAATGCTTAATACTAATACTAATTTAAAAATTGTGGAATAAAACGGAAGAAGTAGATAACGAGTTGCTTTCCATATTCGTACAGGGGCCTTGTCCGCCCTCGTATGGAGTATGCATCTCACGTGTGGGGGGCTTCACTCACACAGCTCTTCTGGACAGAGTGGAGTTTTAGGCTCTTCGTCTCATCAGCTCTCCTCTTACTTACAGCCTTCTACCTCTTAAATTCCGCCGCCATTTTGCTTTTCTTTCTATCTTCTATCGATATTTTCATGCTGACTGCTCTTTTGAACTTGCTAACTGCATGCCTCCACCCCCCCTGCGGCCCCGCTGCACACGACTTTCTACTCATGTTCATCCCTATACTGTCCAAACCCTTTATGCAAGAGTTAACCAGCATCTCCATTCTTTCATCCCCCTTCACTGGTAAACTCTGGAACAGTCTTCCTTTGTCTGTATTTCCTCCTGCCTATGACTTGACCTCTTTTAAGAAGAATGTATCAAGACACTTGAAATTGACCTCACTTTTGGCTACTCTTTACTTTTTACTTTTGTGGGAGCGGCGAGTAGCGGGCTTTTTAAATCTTTTTGTTACCCTTGAGCCGTATCCTTAGATGTAAAGAGAGAGAGAGAGAGAGAGAGAGAGAGAGAGAGAGAGAGAGAGAGAGAGAGAGAGAATTACACAGAAAATCAGGCCACACAGACCCCATGGTCTAGACTAGGTGGTCTGAACTTAAACCTAAGTGATTCTCCGTTATTCAGATGGCTCCAAAACGTTGCTTTTCTACTGTAGTTAATATTAAGTTGAAGGAAGTGACGGTCGAGCTTGTTTTTAAAGGAGTCAATCGTGTTACACTGGACCACTGATGGTGGGAGCTTATTCCATTCTCGCACTACAACGTTGGTGAAGAAAAATTTGGTGCAATCTGAATTTACTTGTCTACATTTGAGTTTTATGCCATTGTTCCTCGTTCGCAAAGTGTCATCGATCATAAACAATGTTGATCTGTCTACATTCGTGAAACCATTAAGTATTTTAAAACATTCGATCAGTTTTCCTCGGAGGCGACGTTTCTCAAGAGAGAACATGTTAAGGGTAGAAAGCCTTTCTTCGTAGGATTTGTTGCGCAAGGAAGGGATCATTTTTGTTGCCCGACGCTGAACACCTTCTAATTTAGCAATGTCCTTTGCATGGTGGGGAGACCAAAACTGTACCGCATATTCCAAGTGGGTCTGACTAAACTATTGTAGAGCGGAAGTATTACATCTTTATTCTTGAATAAAAAGTTTCTTTTAATGAAGCCCAACATGCTGTTCGTTTTATTTGCTGCATCGATGCATTGATGTGAGAATTAGAGGTTTGACGCGATTTTGACCCCCAGGTCCTTAACGCATTGAACGCTTGTGAGTTTAACGCGGCGCATTTCGTAATCGAACTTCTTATTTCTTGTTCCAACTTGAAGGACCTGGCACTTGTCTACGTTAAAGGGCATCTCCCATTTATCCGACCAAGCTGAAATTTTGTGCAAATCCTCTTTAAGGCTTTGCCTGTCGTCGTCAGTGAGAACCGAGTTACCAATCTTTGTGTCGTCTGCAAATTTACTAATGCGATTATTGAGTCCAATATCCACATCGTTGATGTATGTAAATAAGAAAGAGCACTGGCCCAAGAACAAGCCCTGAGGGACACCACTAGTGACCGGCGCCCACTCTGAGTGAGATCCGTCAATCACCACTCTTTGTTATTTATTTGTTGTTTTTCGCTTAAAAAAAAAAAGAATGCGTATAAGCAGAAAATAACAAGTAATAAGAATAATAAGAAAAAAAAATAATAACAATTATAATACTGAATGAATAAATGAAAGAAAAATATGAGGAGAAAAAGTGAAGAAACGAAAGAAGAAGAAGAAGAAGAAGAACACAAGGAAGAACAAGAACAATTAGAGAAAAAAAATCAAGAAAATAAAAAAGAAAAAAATCCCCGCCTTATCTCAAAATATTATCATGTCATACAAATGGGAGGAAGGAGAGAACGTTCCGAAAGAACATAAGAACATAAGAACACTGGGAGACTGCAAGAGCCGAGTGGCCAATACAGGGCAGCTCCAGAATCCCCCCCGCTACTCACGATGGGTGAGGAGGTGTAGTTTCAGGGGTTACAGGTAGAGGCTTGATCCTTGTTTACCTTCGGTACGGGCGTACGCTCCAGTACCTTGTCTCCTTACTGCACCCACACCTCACTGCCACCTCTCATCCTCGTCCTTGTAGCTATCCAGTCTACTCTTAAAACAAGCTATCGTCCCTGCACTATGTGATTGCTGAGTCTATTCCATTCCCCCACCACCCTATTACTAAACCAATGCTTGCCTATATCTCTCCTAAATCTATATTTTTCTAATTTAAATCCATTACTGTGTGTTCTATCCTGCTGGCTAGTTCTCAGTACTTTACTTATATCGCCTTTGTTGTAACCCTTGACCCATTTGAATACTTCTATCAGATCTCCCCGCACTCTTCGTCTTTCTAGTGAATGTAAGGTTAGATGTTTCAGCCTATCTTGATATGGGAGGTTCCTCAGCTCCTGAATCATCTTGGTCATTCTCCTCTGAACTGATTCTAGCAAGTTGATGTCCATTCTGTAGTGTGGGCACCAAAACTGGACAGCATAATCTAAGTGTGGCCTAACTAACGCTAAATAGAGTCTGAGGATGACCTCTGCACTTTTGTTGGTTACCGTCTTGTTAATAAAGCCTAATACCCTGTTAGCCCTATTCCTCGCATTAATACATTGCTTCCTTAGTTTTAGGTCAGAGTTCACTAACACTCCCAAATCCCTTTCACACTCTGATCTGCCTATCGCTGTGGAGTCTAAACTATACCCGTGTAATGGGTTGCGTGTTCCTACACGAAGTACGCTACACTTGGTGATGTTAGAATTCATCTGCCATTTCTCTGACCAAGCTGACAGTTTGTTGAGATCCTCCTGCAGTGCTCTAGCAGCCTCCCCTGTCCTAATAGTGCGTCCTATTTTGGTGTCATCCGCAAATCTACCTATGTCATTAGTTATCCCATTGTCTGTGTCATTGATGTAGATAATGAATAAAAATGGGCCTAAAACGGAACCCCACTGGTGATATTACCCCATTCGGATTTTTTTTACCGTTAATGGTAACCCTCTGTTTCCTGTCGCAAATCCACGCCCTAATCCAATCATAAACCTCCTTTTCTATTCCATGAGCCCTGACTTTATTTAACAGTCTCTGGTGCGATAATTTATCGAAGGCCTTACTAAAATCAAGATAAACTACATCGTAACTCGCATTATTGTCAGCTGCCTCGTATACTCTATTGTAACATATAAGCATAAGAACACAGGGAGACTCCAAGAGGCCGAGTTTCCTACACAGGGCAGCTCCAGAATCCCCCCCACTACTCACGATGGGTGAGGTGTAGTTTCAGGGGTTACAGGTAGAGGCTTGATCCTCGTTTACCTTCGGTACGAACGTACGCTCCAGGGCCCGTGCTTATAAAGAATATGTTTCGCTTATGTGAGGCATAAATCAAGAAAATGGCGGACACCGAGACGTAAGGGAAGCATAACCCTTAGGTTTCAACCAAGGAGACTATAGAACAGGAGAGGGGGCCTCAATGGGAGACCGTGGGCGGGTGGTGGTGTATGTCGGTTGCAACAGATGGCGCAGGAGCAGCGTTGTTTACATCCAGGCGCCTCCCCCCTCCAAGACCCACCCGAACCCCCAGTACCCATCAGCAGTGTTGCTACATGGGATCAAGCAGCAAATGTTGCTACTTTTTTTCTTCAGTCTGGTTATTTTCCATTTTAAATAAAAAATAAAGGTAGATAAATATTAAAATGAACAGTAGGAACTATATATATATTTACTAGGTAGATATAGCCTGACTGCATGTCATGAGTAATGATATTATTGTTATATTATTATACCGCAATTATATTACTTTCTCTGCATTTGTGGGAGGCTACCAGTGGTTAGATGTGTTTTATGTGTTTAACCTTTCTGTAAACATACTGGAATGAACCAAGGTTGTAGCCCTACTGCCGTTCTTTAAAAACTATGTGATCATGTTTTTCTTCCAAACTCGTTGTTTTAGCACGCACGCTGACTTCCATCATCATTGCATTATTCAACTTCTTTTAATAGAAGACCCACCCTTCAGGAACTTAACGACTCAAGGCTGGAGGCTGCAGAACGCTTAGCCTCAGACCTTACTATTATTTCCGATTGGGGCAAGAAGAACCTGGTGTCCTTCAACGCCTCAAAAACACAGTTTCTCCACCTATCAACTCGACACAATCTTCCAAACAACTATCCCCTATTCTTTGACAACACCCAGCTATCACCTTCCTCAACACTAAACATCCTCGGTCTATCCTTAACTCAAAATCTCAACTGGAAACTTCATATCTCATCTCTTACTAAATCAGCTTCCTCGAGGCTGGGCGTTCTGTACCGTCTCCGCCAGTTCTTCTCCCTGCACAGTTGCTGTCCATATACAGGACCATGTCCGCCGTCGTATGGAGTTTGCATCTCATGTGGGGGGGGGCTCCACTCACACAGCTCTTCTGGACAGAGTGGAGGCTAAGGCTCTTCGTCTCATCAGCTCTCCTCCTCATACTGATAGTCTTCTACCTCTTAAATTCCGCCGCAATGTTGCCTCTCTTTCTATCTTCTATCGATATTTCCACGCTGACTGCTCTTCTGAACTTGCTAACTGCATGCCTCCCCCCCCCTCCCAGCCCGCTGCACTCGACTTTCTACTCATGCTCATCCCTATACTGTCCAAACCCCTTATGCAAGAGTTAACCAGCATCTTCACTCTTTCATCCCTCACGCTGGTAAACTCTGGAACAATCTTCCTTCATCTGTATTTCCTCCTGCCTACGACTTGAACTCTTTCAAGAGGAGGGTATCAGGACACCTCTCCTCCCGAAACTGACCTATCTTTCGGCCACCTCTTTGGATTCTTTTTAGGAGCAGCGAGTAGCGGGCTTTTTTTTATTAATGTCTACTTTTTTGTGCCCTTGAGCTGTCTCCTTTGCTGTAAAAAAAAAAAAAAAAAAAAAAAGTAATGATGATATATATACATTGAGTCATTGGTTTGTAGGGGGGAAGAGTGGGTGAATATAATTATCTTGGTCTAACTTATACTGTTTATTATACCGCTATTCGCAGCAATATCTTTCTCTGCTCCGATTGCAACGCTGCCTCGTTCAAAAATCATAACACCGCCGCGGCCGCCACGATTACCAGCCGGAGCCTCAAATCATGTCCCTTTGTGGTGATAAAGAGGACACAGCCTGGTGTGAAGCTACATTTATTACGGAAGGATGCCAGCCGGGGGTAAGTGACATATATAAATAATGATAATGTGGAAATTCTAATCATTTTCACGCTGACAGCTGTTCTGAACTTGCTAACTGCATGCCTCCCCTCCTCCCGCGGCAAGAGGCCGAATGGCCTACACACGGCAGATCCAGATTCCTCCCCACTACCACCTGTCAGCCTCGTCCATGCAGCTATCCAGTCTACTCTTAAAACAAGCTATCGTCCCGTCCCTGCACTCACTATGTGATTGCTGAGTCTATTCCATTCCCCCACCACCCTTTTACTAAACCAATGCCTGCCCATTTCCCTCCTAAATCTATACTTTTCTAATTTAAGTCAATTACTGCATGTTCTATCTTGCCAAACATCTTATGCAAAATCCCTCACACTGATAAACTCTGGAACAGCCTTCTATCGTCTGCATTTCCTCCTGCCTATAATTTGACCTTCAAGAAGAGTGTATCAAGACTCTACTTTTGTCTGTTTGGGAGTGGTGAGTAGTGGGGCTTTTTTTTCAAGTACGCTTGGTTGCCCTTGAGCTGTCTCCTTTGTTTAAAGAAAATAATAATTAAATAAATGGAAGTTGGCCGCCAATGCTTCCAACACATTTTGGTGCCATATCTACAAGTGGCTGGTGACTGTAAGTATCTCAGCAACCTGCATGCATCTATGCCATTCCTATCATGGTGCATGGAGCAAGCTTCACATAACACTCAGACAGAGACAGTTTAATTATGGTTACATATCAGACTCAGTTTATTGCTCAGTCTATTAGGTGCAGTGCTGTTAATATTGTTAGTGGTAGTATTAGTATAATTAATGTATTTATTTTCATTAATTTATCAATATTTATTTATTATATTCTTAGTGTTTGAAAATTCCAATACTAGTATTAAGATAAACAAAAATATCAGAAATATATTTATACTCATTAATTATTATTGCTTTTCTTATTATTACTTCCTTCAATGTCCTGGCACTTTGATATCTAGTGTTTTTCTGTCTAGCAGCCA
>NW_026110572.1:0-47500 GCF_024679095.1 Eriocheir sinensis
TCCCACAGGATGTGGAATTCTTCTGAGTCTTAAGATTCTCGTCACAGTGAAATACCTGGTCACAAGCAATTTCCTCTTCACCATAGCTGACTGCATATATATATATATATATATATATATATATATATATATATATATATATATATATATATATATATATATATATAAATTGTCGTCATCAGGTAGCAGGGCTATTGGAGATGTTAACTGATATACCTGATACCCTTTCTACATATAATTTCTCTATCAGAGGAAGCACATCATGTGTCCGAAAAAGTTTATGATGTTGCTGGTATGTCAGGAGTTATGGAGTTAGACTACACCTAGGATCAGTCCGCTCATTCTCAGTAGTGATGTACAGGCTGACGGATGAGGTCAGGCAGCAGTCTCCGTGGACCATGGTATTTGTGGATGACACAGTGGTATGTAGTGAAGGCAGGAAGAAACTGAAATGACATAGAGAGGTAGAGGTATGCACTGTAGAAGAGGGATGAAAATCACCAGGAGCAAGACTGAGTACATGTGAGTGAGCCTCTGGAGATGTAAATAATGGTACAGTGAGGTTTCAATGAGTGTAGTTGGCAAAGGTGAAAATCTTCAAATACTAAGGCTTAACAGCCCAAAGCAATGGAACGTGCTACAGAAGAGAAGAAAAGAGTACAGGCCAGATGGAATGGAGGAGAATGGTGACAGGATCATCCACTATTTGTGCTCCAGGACAAAGCCCTGCGTCTGTCCTGTGGTGACTGTGTCCATTCATAGCATCAAAAAGAAGTCAAGCTACAGATATCATAAAAGACCTTTTGCTGTAAGAAAATCTTTACATGGTAATACGTTTACTTGTATTTTTAACATAGAAAGATAAATGATTAGACTGTGTAATCCTTTTTCATCGCACGTACTAAGGCTAACTAGAACTATATTATCAATAAAATAGTAATATGAAATAACGATAAATTCCTTACCTCTGCCCCATGCTAAATAAATAAAGGTAGAGTTGGGGGCATATGCTATAGCTGCATGTGGCCTCATTGCTCATCTCCATCTTATTGGCCCTAGAGCTGGTTGTTGGCAAGAACTACTTACTCTGGGACATGGCTAGTGTGACAGGAGTTATCAGTTTCCTTCCCCAGGTTTTCCCAAATATCCATTTGTTTGAGTGAAGAAACAGTTCCCACTACTTTTTTTCTTACTCTTTTCAGATTAATAGTACTCAAAACCATTATAATTTGAAGAAAATATACAAACAAGTAGTTCAAATGAAGTAATAAAGGTAAGGTAAAGTTGGGGGCATACGCTGTAGCAGCGCGTGGCCTCGGTGCTCATCTCCGTAGCATTAGCCCCTGAGCCTGTGGTGGGAGGGAGCCCATTACCGCGGGACACAGGGCCAGTGTGACATCCGGGTTGCCACAGTTTACCTTCCCCAGGTTTCCCCAGGTACCCATTTATCTACCAGCCAGAGAGGGAGGATGAACAGCTGGGTGAGCTGCACACCGACTGCCCGGGCTGGGATTCAAACCCGGGCCCGCGGAGTAGAAGACAGGCACGCTGACCACTAGACCACGGAGGAGTATAAAGTATAAAGTAATAACGAAAACTAACTAATCTAAGCAAACCCAACATACCCCTGCCAGCACTGTCAGTGCACTGGACAGTCTGGGCGGTGGCTGCAGTGGTTAGATTTGGTTATGTTACGGCTGCTTAGGTTAGTCAATACTTATAATGTAAACCTTCATAATATGGTTAAAGAGCATTTATTTTTGCCCTTTGCCCACAGCTTGGAAGAGTATTTTGAAGTGGCAGAGCTAAACTATTTACCAAAGACTTTGTAAATAGTCTTCCTAGGGCGTTTTATCCAGTATTCCCCCTTTTTTATCACACTGAAAAGGAGAGTGAACAGCTGGGAGGGTGGCACGTCAAAAATGGCCAGTACATTATTAAAGAAACACTGATGCATTGGTTAGCAGGTTCAGCAGCACATCCGTGTGTCCGTGTATGAATCTCAGCTTGATCAGTCGACACGCAGCTCACCCAGCTATTCGTGCACCCCTTTGGGCTGACTAACTAATGGGTATCTAGAAAAACTTTGGGAAGATAAACTGTGGGTAGCAGAAATGTCACACTGGCCCTGTCATTATTATTATTATTACCCATCACAGACTCAAGCTTTGAGGTATGCCCACAACTCTACCTGGAGACAAGGTAATCCTGAAAACATGATTTATCTCGAGAAAAACAACTGTGGCCGCTGCACAGTTCATGGTACGCGCCGATAAATCACGTGACTTTGTTTACGTTTTAACACTCACGCTTGCCAACCTCGGCCGACCAGTTATACCAACACTGCCGACGATTTAGGTTCGGTGCGGGTCTCGTTGGGGAGCGTAAATCTTTGATTGTAAGACGGGCGCCTTGCTCTCGTACGCCAGCCAACGAACCTAGTGCGCGTTTTCGTTTTACCGCTCCCGAAAGGACTGTAAGACCGGCCCTAAATTCTGACAAGTTCCTCACTTTTGAAACTACATCCGAACACATCCTTTCCATAATCAAAGGCATGAAAAAGACATGACCAGGACAAAGTGGTATAAATAAAACCATCATAAAACACCTTCCCCTTGAAGCCATTGCATACTTAAACAAAGACTCTCAAAGCCTCCCTTTCAGCAGGCTACTTCCCGACAAGTTCAAGAAGGCCACGTTGAAACTGATACCAAAAGTTCGTAAAAACCCTCACTACCCCGCTAACTACAGGCCAATATCCCCCTTTGAAGTGCCGGGGAAGATATTTGAGAGAATTCTTGACCACCGACTCAGGACATTCCTTGAAGACTCCGACATCCACAATGACTTACAGTTTGGGTTCCGCCCAGGCAGGGGAACCACGCACGCCCTCGCTCTCGTGACCAAGACTGTCGCCTAACAGAAAGCTAACGGGGGACAGTGCCATCTCGTCCTGAGACACATCACCAAGGCCTTCGACAAAGTCTGGCACCTTGGGATGAAGTACAAAATCTTACACCTCAGACATCCTATCATGCCAGAACAGCTCTTATGCGACTTTCTAGATGATAGGTCGGCGAGAATGAGACTTGGAGACTACCTCGGTGACAGCTTTGACCTGAGCTGCGGTGTCCCTCAGGGCAGTGTGCTCTCCCCAACGCTATTCACTCTACACCAGAGATACTCCCCCACTCAGAGGCACCAACATCTCATACGCCGACGATGTCACTCAAATCGTCGGCTATCCAGGGAGGTCAATTCAGATGGCTCAACTCTCAACATCCCGGGAGAGTGACTCCCTTAACTTCTATGAGTCGAGATGGCGAATACAAACCAACACCAACAAATTCACTGTCATGAGACTCGGCTCCCTATACCAATGAACAACTGATTACTGCAAATGACACACACCACACGCAACAAACGGGCAAAATCCTGGGTCTCCACATCTCCACAAATGGTTACTATAAACATGTCCGGAATAGAGTCCAGTTTGCCAGTACGTCAAAACTATACAGATTTAAGCTGATGCCCATGCACAAACATAAAAACCCACCTTGTAAAAACACTTATCCTGCCTATCCTTGATTACCCTCCCATTCCCACACACACATTCAGTAACACTCAGCTCAGCATACACCACTTTAACACAATCACTGACAACGCGAACAACATACTCAGGTAGGGGAGACCGGGGCAAGTTTGCTACAGGGGTTGGTAAGTTGGCACACTTGAAATAATTTCACTATTTACTGCTCGACGGCAGCGATACGCACACCAAGTGATCGCCACAGTGATCCCCAGTTACTAACAAACTGCCATCCTGAGGGGTCGCAGGAGTTGGCTGCTGTGGGGCAAAGTTTGATTTTGATGCTGGAAAGTAAGTTTTCTTTTGATTATATTATTTGCTATAACATGTCTCTGTTTATTGGGGGGTACTTTTCAATTCAGCCATATTCTAACTTAGGGTATAAGGTCTGTCTACCCTCAATACCGATCACACTAGGTTTCTCAGTATATACTAAAATCGTTGTTCATGACTAATTTCTTGAATGGGGCAAGTTGGCTCAATGAAAACGGGGCACGTTGGCTCAGTGTCAACTTGCCTCACATTATGCTATACATGAACTGGTTGCGGCATGTACACATAGCCTACAGTGCGAGGCTGCTTTTGACAGATAGATTGATAAGCAAATAGGCTACAATTAATGATTTATTTGCACTTTAAAATAATAAATGGTCAGTCTTTTGTTATGATGCTTTGGTATCGGTATTTTCTTGACTGAAAATGTATGTTTTGTGTTACTTTGGGACAGAATGGTCTTTAAATTACGCAGTACAGATAATCTGTATATAAATTTACGGTCGTACGCTTCTAATTTGCTTTTAATATAAATTATGATGTGCCAACTTACCCCATAGTGTGTACCAACTTACCCCGTATGCAGGGTAAGTTGGTACATGTTAATTATTTTTTTTTCTAAAGAATGCTGTACCTTTGTTTGGAGAGAAAACATTGTTTTTATTGCATGGAATGTAAGAGGAATGTTTGTAGTTTTGACTGAAACTATCAAATTAACAAAATCCTCTATTGTTTTGCTTCCATCAGCGAAAATGTAAAAAGTGTGCCGACTTGCCCCGGTCTAACCTACTACCACAGAGACCTCCCAAGCAGCCTTGCAGCAATAAACTCCATGCCTGCACCGCTACTCCACTGAATCTGAACTACCCCAAGGAAGCAACTCCGAATCACTGCATCCACACTCGGCTAGCGAGCTATACGCAAACACCACAACTACACTTTACGCCCAAAAACACAAATGTAAACACAATCATGACTCTGCCGAAATCAAACGTGTAACAACCTGTTGTGAACATAACGTCGACTACGTGCCAAACAATGTATCAACCAAACTCCAACTTCATGAACTGACTGTAAGCCTAAAAGTGTCATAAAATGCCCCAGATAGCTGGACTTCCCGCCTTCTCTTCTCCCTCCTACTCCTTCTTTACTTCTCTTTACCTTCCTCACCCACCCTCTTCTAATTCTTCCCCTCTTCTCTCTGTCTCAAAAAGCCCCCCACCTGTAGTTTTTGCAAACAATCAGGACATTCTGAACATTCTTGTTTCGCGAAACGTAGGGAATCAACACATTCAAGACGGGGCTCAGATAGGAGGTCAGGAGGTTACAGGGGCGGGCATCATTCATCACACAGGAACCCTAGGCCAAACCATCAGCGGAAGGCTGCCTTTTGCCATATCCACGGGAATTGTTTTCATGATTCAGACAGTTGTTCTGCAATACAAAAGGCCAAGGAGAAACAGAAGTACAAGTCCTCAGCGGACAGTAAACCACACCTCTTCTCAGAATAAAAGACATGACTTCCTGACAGCCCCGAGGCGTACATCCAAGTGTCCCTTAAGGAAAATACTAATTGGGAGCAACTTGACTCCGTCATTGCCGCCTTGGGACGGACAAGCATAATTGCCCGCCCTTGCGAGGTGGGCAAAAATTTCACTCACCTTAGCGGTTGACACAGGTGCCACAGTCAATGTCATATCCGACTCCGCTTACAGGTCACTGACACGACAAGCGAGTGGGGAAATTTGGCCGCTCCAAGAGAACGACCTGAATGTGGTAGGCGTGACGGGCACCACTTTGGGAATCCTTGGGCGAGTACCACTAACAGTCAGCTTACATGAAAAAGTATGTCCCTTTCGAGATTTCTTTATGTCTCTAGCAGGTTTGCTTTACCTGTGGATGGGATCTTAGGATTAAACGCCATGAAAGACCTGCACATAACCATAAACCCTGAAAACAACGCGATCGTGTATCAAGGCCGACGCATACAGGGATGGTAAATCCATCGCCTCTGTCACCTGAAATCCCACCCTCAGAGGGGGAAAATGACCAACCCCCCACAGACTCAGGGACTGCCACCGCCCAAGTGTCACCTCTTACGGTCAAACCACACGATACCATTGCAGACTTGTGGCGGACAGTAACGGCAGTCGTAGAAGGTCCTCATAGTTCCGGATCGTGCTGTAAAACTTGTTAAAATCCGTTTGCCTAACGCCCTCCGACGGGCAGTGATGTGTATCGACGGATTTCCTCACATACACCGCGTGACGGTGGAGGTAACTCTTGCGACAGTCAAGGAGGGAGGTTTTGCAGAGGCATTGGTAATAAACACGTCTGGATCCCCTGTATCCTTAAAACACGGTGTTCGATTATGCCAGTGTCTAGTGTATGGGAGAAATGTCACCCCGGAACCAGCTGAATACCCTTCAGCCCAAGTCTCAGGCATAACCTCGGCGTGTCAGGCTTCTCCCGAACAAGACACAGCTAATTTAGAGGCATTCCTAAAAGTTGCACACTATTCCGAAATTAAGCCAACCTTAGTCCAGCTTCTGGAACATTATCGGGGGGCGCTTGCTCTACCAGGCGAGCCGCTTGGAGTTACGCAGTGTGCTGAACACCACATTAAATTAAAACCCAATACAAATCCTGTATATATCAATGCGTCCAAGCTCCCCTACAGTCAGAGGGAGGTGGTGCAACAACTTATCTCTGAAATGTTAGAACAAGGTGTCATCAAAGAATCGAATTCCCCGTGGAATTCACCCTTGTTTCTGGTTCCAAAGAAAGACGGCTCTTATCGTCCTGTGATTGATTTCTGGCGTGTGAACACCGCGACCGTGGATGATCATTTTCCGCTTCCCGTTCTT
This sequence comes from Eriocheir sinensis, assembly GCF_024679095.1. Taxonomy (NCBI): domain Eukaryota; kingdom Metazoa; phylum Arthropoda; class Malacostraca; order Decapoda; family Varunidae; genus Eriocheir; species Eriocheir sinensis. The sequence goes on from NW_026110572.1 coordinate 6,730, forward strand.
CGAGATCTTCTGATGTGTCTCGGTAGAGGAAATAAAGTCTTTACGAGTCTTCATCTGGTCAGTGGCTACTGGCAACTGCCCATGGCCCCCGAGTCACGTGAAATAACGGCTTTCAGCACGCCTCATGGCCACTATGAGTGGACGAGGATGCCGTTCGGGCTCACAGGAGCTCCCTTGACCTTCCAAAGGACAATGAACAGTATTTTTGGTGACTTGCTGGGCAACTCTGTCTATGTGTATTTAGACGACATCATCATAGCAAGTAAAGACGTGCATGCACACATGGAAACACTAAAAGCAGTCCTACACAGACTTCAAGAGGTCGGATTAAAGCTCAAAATCACCAAATGTGAATTTTTAAAGCCTCGGATCAAGTTCTTGGGGCATGTCGTGGACGAATTCGGCATCCACACAGTGGACGACAAAATAAAGGCTATTGCCGAGTTTCCCTCAGCCAACGTCTGCGGACAAGATAGGGTCTTTCTTGGGTGTCGCAGGTTATTACAGGCCTTTCATAAAGGACTTCGCAGCACGCGCGAGTCCCCTAACCCATCTTTTACAGAAAGACGTACCATGTCAGTGGCTCCCAGCTCAACAAACGAGTTTTGAGGATTTAAAGAAAGCGCTTACACAGGCTCCGGTCCTTGTCTTTCCGGATTTCAAGGACCCCTTTCAGCTTTGTACCAAATGCTTCGGCTAGTGGAGTAGGAGCCGCGCTGATGCAAACAGATAAGTCCGGCAAAAGCATGTGATATCGTTCTCAAGTAGAGTAGTTACAGCTCCTGAAAAGATCTATGCAGTTAACCACCAAGAGGCTCTAGCCATTGAGTGGGATCTGAAGCATATTCGTGACATAGTGATCTGGTACAAAATTGTGGTGTATACGGACCACGCGGCCATAACTGATCTTTTCAAGGAAAAACCTACACGGTCGTCTGGCAAGATGGTTCTTAACGATCCAAGCATACAAACCGGAGATAAAATACATCACCGGGAAAACAAATGTGGTCGCAGATGCCTTATCTCGGAATATTCCGATAGGCGCGATTACCACCCCAGAGGTCATCCACAACTTCACTTCACCTGAGCTACACACTGCTCAGCGTGACCACCCTGTGTGGAAGAGGTTAATTTACGCCCTCGAGTCGGGAGACGAATCAAACCTTCCTGAATTGCCAGTTCCTTTTCACAATTCTTCCTATCAGAGGACAACCTTTGTAGGTCATGGCCAACCAAACCGGTACCTATAGACCAACTGGTCATCCCAGACAAATACGTCCCCGTAACGCTTAAGCTGGTCCATAACACACCCATTGCGGGTCACCCAGAAAGGGACAAGACGCTATCTGTCACCAGACGAAAATTCTACTGGCCCACATTACGGGTTGATGTAGAAAAACATGTCGCACATTGCGTCGTTTGTGCTAAGCACAAGGGGTCCGTCAAAGGGCCAGCACCTATGTTGCAATACCCAGTACCAGAGGAGCCATGGGATGTTGTTAATATAGACTTATTACAGCTCCCCCAGAGCCAACATGGCTCGCGCTACTTATTGGCGTGCGTCGACCAGTTCTCTAGGTTTCTAGTTCTAGCGCCTCTCAAGGACAAGACAGCCACACTCCTGGCCTATGCCCTCGTGACTCACGTGTTGTGTCCACATTCGTCTCCTCGAATTCTTTTGAGTGACAATAGCACCGAGTTTAGGAACTCAGTATTGAGAGAAATATGCGCTCAGTTTAACATCACGCAATCCTTCATCACAGCTTACCACTCAGCTGCTAATGGGTTGGCGGAGAGGGCTAATAGGAAAATCTTACAGGTCCTCAGGCCTATCGTGAACGATCTCCACGATAACTGGGAGGATTGGCTATCGCATATAGCCGCTTCCATAAATACGTCGGTAAACGACTCTACGGGGAAGTCTCCCTACTACATCTTATATGGGGTGGAGAAACGTCTTCCGTACGACTTCCTAACAATCCCACAACAACCTCTCTACAACATTGATAGGTACGCACAACAGCAGATGCATATGTTTTCCAAGATACACTCAGAAGTTATGGGTTAGTTAAAAGATACTAAGGTTGAAATGATGTCAAAACAACACAAACAGGCCGTCCCGGTGAATTTCAAAGAGGGTGACACAGTCATGATTAAGCAAGCGGAAAGGAGTTCGAAACTGGGGCTAAATTTGTGGGTCCTTACCGAGTTGTTCGGATTGTCAGGGAAATCGGTTCGAGGTTCTCGAGTCGAGTAGTGGAGTCAGTCTAGAAGGTCACAGTGATCGTCTGAAAGTAATTCCTCACCTTTGGACCTTGATATTGGTACTTCCCCCTCAGAGTCAAATGTTCAACAAGATAATCCCAACACCCATAGCTATAACCTGAGACCACGGGTTTAAATACTTCATTCCCACCACTTTCGGATCATGATGTTGCGTTTTCTGACCATCTTGTTGTCCCTCGGCTCCCAGCTTGCAACAACACCTATCCACCTGAAGCCTGGTGCCCTCACGGCACACATAGGAGAGGTCTTCCTCATAGAAGATGTGCTCCTAAAATATCCATATACTTCCTTGACCAACACCACGGACACAATCAGGATAGTCTCAGAAAACTACTGGCATGGCAGACGCCATACGGGCTACCAAGACTAGGGAATCAAAGGCACCTTCTAGTACCAACCCTCTGACTCTTTTTCAACTACTGGAGGATAGGATTCTGTTCTTACGGGGAAAAGTTAATGAGGTAAACATGGATTATAGTTTTCACTCAGTTCACTCTCGGGTAAAGAGGGGGTTGCTCAGCATCGTCGGGTGCGCCTCAAAGTTCCTTTTCGGTACGGCTACCGACGAGGACGTTCGCGATTTGCGGGACCACTACGCTCATGTACTTTCCTTTGCTGCTCGAAATCGCAGGGTGATCAACGCCAATTGTAGAAAACTTGCGCAATTGCATACTAACATTGAGGAACTGCTAGAGCAGACAAATAAGATGGTAGAGGTTATCAACATAGTTGTCAAACAGATCGACCAGTTGAATCAGTTTCTCCTCCTAGATCAGGCCTTGCATGTATTGGAAAACGTCATTAACTCCGTCGCAAGGGCAAATCAGCAGGTTATTAGCAACATGGTTGATGCAGCGCACGGTAGAGTCACACCTGCCTTGTTCCCTCTACACGATTTGAGAACGACTGTCCAGATCGGGTATCAAAATTATAGCCTAACGCCCTTATTCACCCCGGACATGAGTCAATATTTTTACCCCTTGATTGAGTCCAGCCTCACCCCTGATGCCATAATCATTCATGTTCCATTTCAGACGGCGGACGTGTTTGAGGCACACGAAATTGTCCTGTTCCCTTTTCAGCAAAGGACAGTGTGTTAGCCCTGGACACGTCCCCGTCTCTTGTTCTACTCGCGAAGGATTTCGCTCTGTATTCAACGGGTAGCTACTCACTCTTGCAGTATTGCAAGGAGACGGTCTTCAGGCGATTCTATTGCTCTGCGTCTCTTTGCCTTCCTTCCAGTTCGGGGAGGGGTATGCGAGATCGCCCTCACCCGCGTGAACGCGTCTGACGCTCTTTCCCTGTGCCCTTACAAGCAGCTAACACCAACGCCTGTTTTCCATAAGAACTTTCAGGGTCTACATTATTTTTATTTCCCTCAGTCATTCTATGTTTCGGTCATCTGCCCGGAGGGTACCACTTATCAACGGGTTACTGGTCACTATGCCATAGCGGAAGCATGCTATATCCGCTCCACTAACATAACAACGTACCCGTCCCGGATCCGTCTGGTTTTCACGGCCAATATTTCCCATCGAGTGTTTCCTCTACGGTCTCTCGATGACATTCATTTCTCCAGCATCTCGTATGTGACTAATTCCCTTAATTCATTGTCTTTCGCAAACAAAACAGAGTTTGCGGAAACCCTGGAGGAAACGCTGCCTGATTATTTGCACCTCCCCTACCTGTACCCTGGATTTTTGGTACCAATGTTTCTGATGTTCGTCAGTCTCGTCGTCATGTGCTGCCTTATTAGGAGAAACTCTGTCCTGCACGATTATTTGGTTGTGCAGACACGGCGACTGGATGCAGGGAGGCCACTGGCAAGGTAGTTTTTCCTTTTCTCAGACAAGTCAGGGGACAAACCTGGCTGCTCCTATACTTAACATTGTACTGTGTTTCACTACTGTATTGTTTTTTAGGAGCTAGATCAACGTTTCATTGTCTGTAACTATGCCAGTTGATAGCTTCTTATACATGTGTCCTTATATTTATCTTTTGAGAGGTTTCTTATGTTTCATGTCACACACGTTGTGGTTTCCCTCTCACTATTTATATTATAACTCCACATCTGTTCTTACATAGCCAGTGTTTTAATGTAATTGTATCATAGGCAGTCTGCTTGACAAACTCCCACTATGTATGTTCATGGTAACTAGACTGCTATTTAGATTTTTGTATATCGCGAGGTCGCGATCACTGGTAGGTGACCGAGCAGTGTTATAGTAGGATATCAATGTATTATTATTATTTAATATCACCACGAATTAGGCATACAATTGTCAATGGAAAAACCCACGACAGATAGATCACGCCACCTTATAGGAATGTCGTCCGTCAGTGTTTACCGTCTCAGTTTTGTATACTTCGCACTGATGGTGCGTGGAGGTCACCTGACATATGTGACCAATTGTAACAATTATTTTCCAACCTGTAACTCGCCACTCCTTCACGAGAGTCAGACTGACACAACGACAGTCGCTCTGCCCGTCGCTTCTTGTACATAAAGGCTACGAATATAATTCGCCTTAAGGAAGCTGAAGTCTTAATCAACACCCTTTAAACGCCCCCCGACAAGCCCGTTACACAGTTCCTCTCAAGAAGCGAAAGCTTAACTAGTCGCGAATGAACTCATCTTAAACACACCCGTGCTTCCTCCCTCCTCCTGCACTCAACTTGTCGAAGATGTCCTTACACACACACACACACACACACACACACACACACACACACACACACACACACACACACACACACAATAGTACACACACACACACACACACACACACACATAATAATAATAATAATAATAATAATAATCAAAATGATAATAATAATAATAATGATATATTGATGAAAACTATGACAAGAAAACACTAATAATAAATACACACACACACACACACACACACACACACACACACACACACACACACACACATAATAATAATAATCTCAACGGTTGTGACGATGTGGATAACCATATCATGACAAGCAGTAATAACAATACAAATATTAACATGCATAGCGTAGATTTTGATGATAATATTAAAAATTATTCTACTTTTATTTTTTATCAACAATCATATCAATCATATACGTCGATGCTTTTTTGTTATTTTTCATTTTAATTATTAACGTTATTATTATTGTTATTATTATTATTATTATTATTATTATTATTATTATTATTATTATTATTATTATTATTATTATTATTATTATTATTATTATTATTATTATTATTATTATTATTATTATTATTATTATTATTATTATTATTATAGTTATTATTATTATTAGCATTATTATTATTATTATTATTATTATTATTATTATTATTATTATTATTATTATTATTATTATTATTATTATTATTATTATTATTATTATTATTATTATTATTATTATTATTATTATTATTATTATTATTATTATTATTATTATTATTATTATTATTATTATTATTATTATTATTATTATAGTTATTATTGTTATTAGCATTATTATTAGCATTATTATTAGCATTATTATTATTATTATTATTATTATTATTATTATTATTATTATTATTATTATTATTATTATTATCAGTACTGCAATCATCACCAGTAATCATGTTGTTTATCTTGCTGTCTATTGTAGCTATGTTAACATTCCTTACCTTCTTGTTGAAGTAGTCTATCAGCCATTCCCTGAAGCCAAGCAGTTTCCTCACGTCCTCTGGCCGCAGCGTGTCGTCACCTGCTGCAGCGTTCACCCCGGCACTGGACGTGACCTGCAACGACAGGCGCCACTGACTTTACCACCAATTGAGACTGGCAGCCAGGCTCTTCATGTGGAGAGAGAGAGAGAGAGAGAGAGAGAGAGAGAGAGAGAGAGAGAGAGAGAGAGAGAGAGAGAGAGAGAGAGAGAGAGAGAGAGAGAGAGAGAGAGAGAGAGAGAGAGAGAGAGAGAGAGAGAGAGAGAGAGAGAGAGAGAGAGAGAGAGAGAGAGAGAGAGAGAGAGAGAGAGAGAGAGAGAGAGAGAGAGAGAGAGAGAGAGAGAGAGAGAGAGAGAGAGAGAGAGAGAGAGAGAGAGAGAGAGAGAGAGAGAGAGAGAGAGAGAGAGAGAGAGAGAGGTACACCGACAGGCATATTGGAGAGACAGACAGATCGATAGCGATGCTAACAGCGTGCCAAAACTCACCTCAGGATTCAGGCTGTGGGCGGCGTCCCCGTGCACCGCGCCGCTCCTCCTCGCCAGCCACCTCGCTGCTAAGTCTTTACCCTGCCTCTTAGCCAAGTCCAGCGGCGTGAGGTCATCATCGGCCCCCGTACTGGGCGCCGCATCCTTATCCAGCAGGTACCTGACCACGTCCAGACGCCCTGCCTTAACAGCCCAGTGCAGGGGTGTCAGGCCATCGCCGTCCATTGCGTAAAGAGGCCAGCCAGCCCCCTCCAGGGCCTTCAGCACAGCCTCGTGGCCACCAAAGCTGGCGAGGTGCACCGGGGTGTGTCCGTCGGCGGCCTGCAGCAGCTCGGGGATGGGCGGCGTGACCGGGATGAGGGTAGACACACACTCAGCTTTATCATTTACTGTAGCCCAGTGGAGGGCCGTCCATCCTGTGTGTGGGAAGAGGGAGAGACGGACAGTTTTCAGTGCTCGGCAGTGACCATTACGTCACCAGACAGTGCCCTAGTGCCGCCGTGTGACACACTGCACGGCAGCCACAACGGAGGCTGTTGTGAATACTGCTGATCCTGGATACGGGAGGCAGAGAGGCCTGTTGTTGCGGCAATAACGAGTGTGGCGGGAGGAGAGGGAGAGGGAGGAGGCGAGGGAAGGAGGGGAGAGGAAGGAAGGGAGGAAGGGAATTTAATGATAGCGGGAGTGAGTGAGAGGAAAGAGTGGAGGGATGGAAACATGGAAACATGGAAATGCAGGCAACAGAAAGCCTATTGGCTCATTACGTGGTTGCCCGCTTTGGTGAGTTAATCTGCTCGACAGCCACTTGGGGCCTGGGAGCAGATGAAAGCACTCGACATTGAGGAGCAGATACAAAACATAGAAATACACGGAGACTGGGAGAGGACGAGTGGCTACACATGGCAGCCCCAGAATCCCCAATACTCACGGTGGGTGAGGTGTAGTCTCAAGGGCACAGGTAGAGGCTTGATCCTCGTTTTACCGGCGGTACTAGGCACGGCACCAGTAACCTGTCACCTTACTGCACCCACACCTCACTCCACATGTCATGCGGACATTAACTGATGCTGTACTCTATTGTTGACTTACGCTACTTGTAATGAGAGGGATGAAGGAGGGAAGGGAGTGTAGGTAGAGTTATGAGGGGTGGGAGGGGAAGGATAAGGGGGAGGCGAGAGATAGGGAGGAGGGAAGGAAGGGAGAATAAGGACTGCAGGGAGAAGAGGGAAGGGAGGGATATGGATGGGAGTGAGAGGAGATGAGGGAGAGGAAGGAACACAAAGAACACAAAGGAAGAACAAACAACAGCAGACCTGCTGGTCCTTACGAGGCTGTTTGTGACAAGCTACACTAACTATCTAATCAAAAGTGGAAGATGAAGGACAACAAAGGCGAAGGCTCCTCCCCACCCCCTCATCCCTCCAGCCAAAGCTGGCAGGAAAGGAAAAAGAACCATGCAGCATGGAAAAACCACATGGAATTTATGTAGGAAAGAGGAAAGAGCTACCATTACTGCTACCACTAACCGGGCGATAAAAACGGACAAGGACACCAGTATTCGAAAGAACTTAACGTTATTACGACAATGAGTAATATCTTAGTTGCTGGATGAATTCAAAATACTTGTCCAATCTATTCTTGAAGGCCGTAACTGTTGTACTATCAACGACATCACAAGGTAGAGAGTTCCAAACATTAACAACTCGATTGAAGAAGAAGTGTTTAGCTTCGTGCGACGAGAATCTTTCACCACTTATCTTCAAATTGTGATTTCTTCTTGTTCTATTTGATCGATCAATTGTAAAGTAATCTTCCGCATTAATATCACTGAATCCTTTAAACTTTTTAAACACATCTATCAGATCGCCTCGCATTCTTCGTTTTGATAGGCTGAATAAATTTACTTCTTTAAGCCTTTGTTTATATGATAAATTTCTCAACCTAGGAATCATCTTTGTTACTCTTCGTTGAACCCGTTCCAACTTTTCTATGTCTTTTCTTTAATAGGGAGACCAAAACTGTACACAGTACTCTGCTTCATCTACTTTCATCGAACACCTCAAAAATATAGTGAAAAAAATCAAGTAAGTTAGTCAAACACGAACGTTTAATACGGAAGCCATGTTGCGAACTATTTATTATATTATTTTCTTCGAAGAATTTCACCATATTGTCGCGAATGATAGTCTCCATTAACTTACAAACAATAGATGTCAGGCTAATTGGTCGATAGTTTCCAGGATGAGACTTTTCCCCCTTTTTGAAAATTGGTGTGACATTTGCAAGTTTCCAATCCGACGGAACTTTTCCAGCTGTTAAAGATTTATTGAATATGATGGAGAGCGGTTTACAAATTTGATGTTTGATTTCTTTTAAGACCCTAGGGGTAATTTTGTCTGGACCAGGAGCTTTGCTTACTTTAATCTTTTCAATTGTGCGTAAAATGTCACTTTCTACGATGAGCACGCCACTTAACATCTTTTCGGTCCTTCTAACCTCCGGCGGTTGAGGTGATAAACAATCTTCGTCGGTAAATACGGATGCGAAAAAGTTATTTAGGATTGTAGCCATTTCATTTTCATCGTTCGTGTGGTTACCATTTTCATTAGCAAGCGGTCCGATACCACAAGTGAGTGACTTTTTATTATTTACATAGCTGAAAATTTTTTTAGGATTAGATTTACTTGTTTCCGCTATATATTCTTCAAGATTTTTCTTGCTTCGTTTTATTAATTTCTTGGTTTCGCGGCGAATTCTGTCCAACTCTAGTTTGTCAGCCTCGCTCTGAGATGATATGTACCTACTGTATACGCGTTTTTAAGAGATAGGCTATTATGAATTTCGTTATTCCACCATTTGAGTTTCTTCTAGAAGCTGAACGTCTGTTACGATAGGGTACGCATATGCTTATGGCATTGTTCATTGTGGTGAAGGCCCCCAAGATTTATCAATATCTGTTTCCGCCGAGATTTCAGTCCAGTCAGAATTATTTAGAATTGATCGGAGTCTTGCAAAATTCGCTCTCTGATAATCAGGCACCTTTTCTTTACTAGGAGTTACTTTACTTTCTTTCATATTGATGCTGAATGTGATTGTTCGGTGATCGCTAGAACTAAAAACTGGACCAACATTTACTTCGTTAACTAGATCAGCTGTCGTTGAAAAGATAAGGTCAAGTATATTATTTTCCCGAGTCGGTTCTTGAACGTGTTGATGTAAATCACTTAGTAAATTTGTGTACAGGTCGAGCCTGTATGACAGTTCAAAGGTTCACCCCATCTTTTCACTGGCAAGTTAAAGTCCCCAACAATTACTGCCTCGCAACTGCTACTTGTTTCTAATAATAATTCACTTAATGCGTGGTCGATATCAAGAGTCTGCCTTGGCGGTCTGTAGATAAGTCCAATTACTATTTTACGAGATTTATTTTTAATTTCAATGAAGACCGTGTCCACATTGGTTATAATATATGTTTTCACGGATACTGAATGGAGCGAGTTGTGGATAAATAAGATAACGCCTCCACCCTGTCTGTTCTCCTTTTTCATGACTAAAAATGGTATAACCCGGTAATCTATATTCCGCAATGAAATCTCTATTTGAAGTGTCTATCCAAGATTCTGTGACTCCGATGATGTGATAATGATTTGTAGCTGCGAGGACTTCTAAGTCTTCAAATTTGTTACGTAGGCTACGAGCGTTTACATAGCAAGCTTTAATGTGATTCGAGTCGGGAGTTTTTCGGGTTGAGTGCATCCTTACGGTGGAGCTGCTGGTGTTCTCGCCTCCGCGTTTTTTGGCTTTCGAAGAGCCACTTGGTCACAGAGCAGCCTCCCGAAACGGGCTGCTCCAACAGGGTTTAAGTGAATGCCATCAGGAAGGAACAAGTCCGAATCGTAGTAAAAATTGTTCCACAAGTTAGCGAACTGGACGTTTTCTTGTGAGCAAAGGGACTGAAGTCTGTTGTTTGTGCTGAACAGAGCTGGGCACTTCCGTACCTCTGTCCGCACCTCCGCTCCTCCGGACCTGCGGACCTGTAAACGAGGTGCGGAGGTCCGAAGTGCGGAAAGTTTTTCAAAAGTGCGGAAGTAACAGGTGCGGAACGGCAGTATTTTAAGTCCGTACCTCCGCACCTGAGGTTTTCAAGGATAAAAAAAATGAAAACGACAAACAGTCCGCGCTCTGCAGTAATACTTCCGGTCGTTTACGCGGTCTGTGCTGCAGGGCATGTTTTCCCGCCACTTGAGTGACGTCACTCATTCAGATTTACGGCCCGGTTCAAAATATACCGTTTGTCGTCCGTCTTAAAGGAAGTGCGTCATCAATGACAACACCACGTGCACGGATAGCAAGAACCCAAGGTGTTGGTTTCCTTACGTCGAGACACACGTGTCCTGTTGCCATATTGTACAAAACTGGGAATGAAAGAAACGGTCACATTATTAAAACAATGTCGCTTAGATTACCACTTTTAATTACTTTAAGTACTGCGTATGATAATTATGATGAGTGTAAAAGTAGTTACTTTACTTCAGGTGGTGGAGATTCTATGCGTTAAAATGACAATAATGATAACAAAAATAATGGTAATAATAATAATAATAATAATAATAATAATAATGATAATAATAATGCTGCTGCAGTATTGCCTTGTATTTCTTTTTTTTAAGGTACGGACTAGATTTTTCAGGCGCGCTTTAATAGTTTTGGGTACGGTACCGGAGGTGCGGAGGTGCGGTACCGGAACGAGTGAAAAAAATTTAGGCGCGGAAGTACAGGTACGGACTATATGTGTTTCGAGGTGCGGAGGAGCGGTACCGGACTACCCGATATCCAGTAACGCGCCCAGCTCTGGTGCTGAAGGCCTTACTGTAAAAGCTAGACTCGGCACCGACCCTCGGGAGGATTCCTGAGATTATGATGTTACTGGCATCCGTTTTACATTTATACTGCTCGATCATGCGGCGGTATTTCTCAAGCAGTTCCTCAGAAAGGGTTGTCTTTACGTCATTTGTCCCCGCGTGAATGACAAAGAGGGTGGTTCGGTCATTTCGTGACATCATCGCACGCTGCGGTGATGTCGTCCAGTCTGGCACCTGGATAGCAGTAACGTTTTCTGCGGCCGTTTGATGAACGACCACAGAACTCAACCAGCTGGCCACGCACCATGGAGTCCCCAACTAGGCGAGTCTCGAACTCATCCTCCATGGTGTCTGCCAGCACCTGGAACCTATTGAAGGTAGTGGGGGTCAGTAAATCCTTGGTTGCCTGCTTCGGTTTGGCTCCATTCTTACAGGTGGGAACCAGACATCATTTGAAGCAGGACGCGGAGAGTTAAGGGTGGCAGGCTGAAAGTGGTCCTGTGAGGCAGGCGGGGAGTGAGCCTGTGAAGCAGGCGGGGGGTGAGCCTGTGAGGCAGGTTGGGGGTCAGCCTGTGAGGCAGGCTGGCGGTTGTTCTGTGAGGCAGGCCGGGGTTAGCCTGTGAGGCAGGCTGGGGTTAGCCTGTGAGGGAGGCTGGGGTTAGCCTGTGAGGCAGGCTGGGGTTATCCTGTGAGGCAGGCTGCGAGTCAACCTGTGAGGCAGTTAAAACGTCCTCCCGTGAAGCAGGATGTTCGTCTTGATAGTGCACAGTCTCAGTGGAGGCCCTCTCCACCATCGATGGTGGAGTCAATGCCACATTAGTTAAAACAAATTCCTGAAGGGCTACAAATTTCTTTCAAGATCATTGTGCTTGACTTTCCATTCAGTCACAGCCTTCTGAAGATGTAATCTTGAACGCAGAGGCGGCAAGTTTTACTCAGCTGGAAGAACTGAGCTGCAAAACGTCCGGGACAGACGTCACACTTAAGGTCTGAAGGCATTGTTAGAATTTTAAGCGAGTTAACAGTTTGGGCAAATATTAAAAGCGCTGAAATACTGTAAATTGTGACCAGACATTGAATTGTATCAAAATTGTGCATGGAAATTAGATACTGCTGTGTTAGATGCCTCCAACACTGGGAGTTCGCTCCCACAGGGTTTTGAAAACGCCTCAAAGACCAATCGCTTGTCCTGAGCCTCGGTCACGAGAGAGACTTTCACAACCCGGCGCTTTTCAGCTATTGTCCTCGAAGTTTTGTCCCATAGCACGGGGCCGGCGTAGTCACACAGAGCAGAGCTGGCAAGGGAGGAGAGGAACCAGCAATTCGTTCCCACTTTCCGAAACGTCTAACCCAACTCTGCGACCCTTTCGAGGCCTGGCCAGTGGCACCTGTCACCAGGTGTTCTCCACCAACTCTAGAGAGTATCAGACGCCCTTCCTGAGAGACCAAAAGACTGAAATATTCCTTGAGTATAAGATAAACCCTCAGAAACTCCACCTAGAAGCCGGGAGGTACAACCTCAAATGGCCCACGGAAGATATCTCTTTCAGGAGAAAAAAAAACAAGAACCAGCTGTTATGCAGAATAGAGATGGGAGTACCGTCGATAGAGGGGAGGGACGGGGAGCTCACACCGACAACTGGTTCCCAGGGAGGCTTTTATTAGTGTAGAGGTCGCCACACTCCTCGACACCGCAGGCCTAAATAATTAGGCACGGTCCAGCTGACTAGGACTGGAACTCCAGCCATTGTCTCATAAAGAGATCCTCTGCCTGCAGTCCAATCCACCACTGCTGCTGCCCAGAGGCTTCACCGTGACCCTGGCACGGGAGACAGATCAGGTATTACACCTTGTCCAAGGGTGACCTGAGACTATGCAGGGCAGCGACGTCTAGTTCACTGAGATGAAAACAATTCACCCGCATACCCGGAGAAGGAGGAGAGGAAGAGAAAGGAGATAGAGGGGAGGGAGAGGAAGGAGAAGAAGGGGAGGGAGAGGAAGGAGAAGAAGGGGAGGGAGAGGAAGGAGAAGGAGGGGAGGGAGAGGAAGGAGAAAGAGATAAGGGAGAGGAAGGAGAAGAAGAGGAGTGAGAGGAAGGAGAAGGAGGGGAGGGAGAGGAAGGAGAAGGAGGGGAGGAAGAGGAAGGAGAAGGGGGGGTAAGAGGAAGGAGAAGGAGGGGAGGGAGAGGAAGGAGAAAGAGGGGAGGGAGAGGAAGAAGAAGGAGGGGAGGGAGAGGAAGGAGAAGGAGGGATGAGAGGAAGGAGAAGGAGGGGAGGGAGAGGAAGGAGGAGAGGAGGGAGAGGAATGAGAAGGAGGGGAGGAAGAGGAAGGAGGAGGTGGGTAGGGAGAGGAAGGAGAAGGAGTGGAGGGAGAGGAAGGAGAAGGAGGGGAGGGAGAGGAAGGAGAAGGGGGGGGTGAGAGGAAGGAGAAGGAGTGGAGGGAGAGGAAGGAGAAGGAGAGGAGTGAGAGGAAGGAGAAGAAGGGGAGGGAGAGGAAGGAGAAGGAGGGGAGGGAGAGGAAGGAGAAGGAGGGGAGGGAGAGGAATGAGAACTGGGGGTTGTGAGGAAGGAGAAGAGGGGGGTGAGAGGAATGAGAAGGAGGGAAGGGAGAGGAAGGAGAAGAGGGGGGTGAGAGGAAGGAGAAGGAGGGGAGGGAGAGGAAGGAGAACTGGGGGTTGAGAGGAAGGAGAAGGAGAGGAGGGAGAAGAAGGGGAAGGAGGGGAGGAAGAGGAAGGAGAAGGAGTGGAGCGAGAGGAAGGAGAAGGGGGAAGGGAGAGGAAGGAGAAGGATGGGAGGGAGAGGAAAGAGAAGGAGGGGAGGAAGAGGAAGGAGAAGGAGTGGAGCGAGAGGAAGGAGAAGGGGGAAGGGAGAGGAAGGAGAAGGAGGGGAGGGAGAGGAAGGAGAAGGAGGGGTGGAAGAGGAAGGAGAAGGAGGGGAGGGAGAGGAAGGAGAAGGAGTGGAGCGAGAGGAAGGAGAAGGGGGAAGGGAGAGGCAGGAGAAGGAGGGGAGGGAGAGGAAGGAGAAGGAGGGGAGGGAGAGGAAGGAGAAGGAGTGGAGCGAGGGGAAGGAGAAGGGGGAAGGGAGAGGAAGGAGAAGGAAAGGAGGGAGAGGAAGGAGAAGGAGGGTAAGAAGAGGAAGGAGAAGGAGGGGAGGGAGAGGAAGGAGAAAGAGGGGAGGGAGAGGAAGGAGAAGGAGGGGAGGGAGAGGACTAAGAAGGAGGGGAGGCAGAGGAAGAAGAAGGAGGAGGAGAGGAAGGAGAAGGAGGGAGGGGAAGGAGAAGGAGGGAGAGGAAGGAAGGAGGGAGAGGAAGGAGAATAAGAGGAGTGAGAGGAAGGAGAAGGAGGGGAGGAAGAGGAAGGAGAAGGAGTGGAGCGAGAGGAAGGAGAAGTGGGAAGGGAGAGGAAGGAGAAGGAGGGGAGGGAGAGGAAGGAGAAGGAGGGGTGGAAGAGGAAGGATAAGGAGGGGAGGGAGAGGAAGGAGAAGGAGTGGAGCGAGAGGAAGGAGAAGGGGGAAGGGAGAGGAAGGAGAAGGAGGGTAGGGAGAGGAAGGAGAATGAGGGGAGTGAGAGGAAGGAGAAGGAGGAGGAGGGAAGGAGAAGGGGAAGGAGAGGAAGGAGAAGGAGGGAGGGAGAGGAAGGAGAAGGAGGAGGAGGGGAAGGAGAAGGGGAAGGAGAGAAGGAGAAGGAGGAGGAGAGGAAGGGGAAGAAGGGGGAGGAGAGGAAGGAGAAGGAGGGGAGGGAGAGGAAGGAGAAGGAGGGGAGGGAGAGGAAGAAGAAGAGGAGGGAGAAGGAGAAGGAGAGAGGAGAGGAAGGAGAAGGAGGGAGGGAGAGGAAGGAGAAGGAGGAGAGGAGAGGGAGAAGGAGGGAAGGAGAGGAAGGAGAAGGAGGGGAGAGAGGAAGGAGAAGGAGGGGAGGAGAGGAAGGAAAAGGAGGGGAGGGAGAGGAAGGAGAAGAAGTGGCGTGAGCGGAAGGAGAAGGAGGAGAGGAGAAGGAGATGTAGGGGAAGGAGAGAAGAAGGAGGGGAGAGAGGAAGAAGAAGGAGGAGGAGAGGAAGGAGAAGGAGGGAGAGAAGGAGAAGAAGAGGAGGAGGAAGGAGGGAGGGGAAGGAGAAGGAGGGGAGGAAGAGGAAGGAGAAGGAGGGGAAGGAGAGGAAGGAGAAATAGGGGAGGGAAAGGAAGGAGAAGGAGAGGAGGGAGAGGAAAGAGAAGGAGGGAGGGAGAGGAAGGAAGGAGGGGAGAGAGGAAGGAGAAGGGAGAGGAAGGAGAAGGAGGGGAGGAGAGGAAGGAGAAGGAGGGGAGGAGAGGAAGGAGAAGAAGAGGAGGAGAGGAAGGAGGGGAGGAGAGGAAGGAGAAGAAGGAGGAGAGGAAGGAGAAGGAGGGAGAGAAGGAGAAGGAGGAGGGAGAGAAGGAGAAGAAGAGGAGGAGAGGAGAAGGAGAGAGGGAGAGGAAGGAGAGGAGGGAGAGGAAGGAGAAGGAGGGGAGGAGAGGAAGGAGAAGAGAGGAGGAGAGGAAGGAGAAGGAGGGAGAAGGAGGGGAGGAAGGAGAAGGAAGGAGAAGAAGGAGGAGGAGTGAGAGGAAGGAGAAGGAAGGAAGGGAGAGGAAGGAGAAGGAGGGGAGGGAGAGGAAGGAGAATAAGAGGAGTGAGAGGAAGGAGAGGGAGGGGAGGGAGAGGAAGGAGAAGAGGAGGCGGCGAGGAAGGAGAAGGAGGAGGAGAGGAAGGAGAAGGAGGGTGAGAGGAAGGAAGGAGGAGGGGAGAGGAAGGAGAAGAGGAGTGAGAGGAAGGAGAAGGACGGGAGGGTGAGAGGAAGGAGAAGGAGGGGAGGAGAGGAAGGAGAAGGGGGGGAGGAGAGAAGGAGAAGGAGGGAGAGGGAGGAAGGAGAAGGGGGAGGGAGAGGAAGGAGAAGGAGGAGGGAGAGGAAGGAGAAGGGGGAGGAGAGGAAGGAGAAGGAGGAGAGAGAAAGGAGAAGGAGAGGAGGGAGAGGAAGGAGAAGGAGGGGAGGAAGAGGAAGGAGAAGGAGGGGAGGAAGAGAAGGAGAAGGAGGAGGAGAGGAAGGAGAAGGGAGGAGAGGAAGGAGAAGGGGAGGAGAGGAAGGAGGAGGAGGAAGAGGAAAAGAAGGAGGGGAGGGAGAGGAAGGAGAAGCGGGATGAGGAGAGGAAGGAGAAGGAGGGGAGGGAGAGGAAGGAGAAGGAGGGGAGAGAGAGGAAGGAGAATGGGAGGGAGAGGAAGGAGAAGGAGGGGAGGGGAGAGGAAAGAAGGGGAAGGAGAGGAAGGAGAAGGAGGGAGGGAGAGGAAGGAGAAGGGGAGGAGAGGAAGGAGAAGGAGGGGAGGAGAGGAAGGAGAAGGAGGGAGGAGAGGAAGGAGAAGGAGGGGAGGAGAGGAAGGAGAAGGAGGGGAGGAGAGGAAGCAGAAGGAGGGGAGGGAGAGGAAGGAGAAGGAGGAGGGAGAGAAGGAGAAGGAGGGAGGGAGGAAGGAGAAGGAGAGGAGGAGAGGAAGGAGAAGGAGGGGAGGAGAGGAAGGAAAGGGGAGGGAGAGGAAGGAGAAGGAGGAGGAGAGGAAGGAGAAGGAGGGAGGAGAGGAAGGAGAGGGGAAGGAGAGGAAGGAGAAGGAGGGAGGGAGAGGAAGGAGAAGGAGGGAGGGAGAGGAAGGAGAAGGAGGGGAGGAGAGGAAGGAGAAGGAGGAGGAGAGGAAGGAGAAGGAGGAGGGAGAGAAGGAGAAGGAGGGGAGGGAGAGGAAGGAGAAGGAGAGGAAGGAGAAGGAGGGAGGGAGAGGAAGGAGAAGGAGGGAGGAGAGGAAGGAGAAGGAGGGGAGGAGAGGAAGGAGAAGGAGGGGAGGAGAGAAGGAGAAGGAGGGGAGAGAGGAAGGAGAAGGAGGGGTGAGAGGAAGAGAAGGGGGGGGGAGAGGAAGGAGAAGGAGGGGAGAGAGAAGGAGAAGGAGGAGGAGAGGAAGAGAAGGAGGGGAGGAGAGGAAGGAGAAGGAGGGAGGGGAGAGGAGAAGGAGAGGAGGGAGAGGAAGGAGATGGAGGAGGGAGGAAGGAGAAGGGGGAGGGAGAGGAAGGAGAAGGAGGAGGGAGAGGAAGGAGAAGAAGGAGGAGAGGAAGGAGAGGGAGGGGAGGGAGAGGAAGGAGAAGGGGGAGAGGGAAGGAGAAGGAGGGGAGGAGAAGGAGAAGGGGGGGAGAGGAAGGAGAAGGAGGAGGAGAGAAGGAGAAGGGGGGGAGGAAGGAGAAGGAGGGAGGGAGAGAAGGAGAAGGGGGGAGAGGAAGGAGAAGGAGGGGAGGAGAGGAAGGAGAAGGAGGAGGAGAGGAAGGAGAAGAGGGGAGGGAGAGGAAGGAGAAGGAGGGAGGAGAGAGAAGGAGAAGGAGGAGGGGAGAGAAGGAGAAGGAGGGAAGAAAGGAAGGAGAAGGGAGGGAGAGGAAGGAGAAGGAGGGAGGAGAGGAAGGAGAAGGAGGGGGAGAGGAAGGATAAGGAGGGGAGGGAGAGGAAGGAGAAGTAGAGGAGGAAGAGGAAGGAGAAGGGGAGGAGAGGAAGGAGAAGGAGGGGAGGGAGAGGAAGGAGAATGAGGGGAGGAGAGGAAGGAGAAGGAGGGAGGAGGGGAAGAAGGGGGAGGGAGGAAGGAGAAGGAGGGGAGGGAGAGGAAAGAGAAGGAGTGGAGAGAGGGGAAGGAGAAGGGGGAAGGGAGAGGAAGGAGAAGGAGGGGAGGGAGAGGAAGGAGAAGGAGGGGAGGAAGAGGAAGGAGAAGGAGGGGAGGGAGAGGAAGGAGAAGGAGGGGAGGGAGAGGAAGGAGAAGGAGGGGAGGGAGATGAAGGAGAAGGAGAGGAGGGAGAGGAAGGAGAAGGAGGGCAGGGAGAGGAAGGAGAAGGAGGAGAGGGAGAGAAAGGAGATGTAGGGGAAGGAGAGGAAGAAGAAGGAGGGGAGAGAGAGGAAGGAGAAGGAGGGGAGGGAGAGGAAGGAAAAGGAGGGGAGGGAGAGGAAGGAGAAGAAGAGGAGTGAGAGGAAGGAGAAGGAGGAGAGGGAGAGAAAGGAGATGGAGGGGAGGGAGAGGAAGGAGAAGGAGGGGAGGGAGAGGAAGGAGAAGAAGGAGGGGAGAGAAGGAGAAGGAGGGGAGGAGAGGAAGGAGAAGAGAGGAGAGGAAGGAGAAGGAGGGAGGAGAGGAAGGAGAAGGAGGAGAGATGAAGGAGAAGGAGGAGGAGAGGAAGGAGAAGGAGGAGAGAGGAAGGAGAAGGAGAGGAGAGGAGAGGAAGAAGAAGGAGGAGGAGAGAGGAAGGAGAAGGAGGAGAGAGGAGAAGGAGGGGAGGAGGAAGGAGAAGGGGGGAGAGGAAGGAGAAGGAGGGGAGGGAGAGGAAGGAAGGAGGGAGGAGAGGAATGAGAAGGAGGAGGAAGAGGAAGGAGGGGGTGAGAGGAAGAAGAAGGGGAGGGAGAGGAAGGAGAAGAAGAGGAGTGAGAGGAAGGAGAAGGAGGGGAGGGAGAGGAAGGAGAAAGAGGGGAGTGAGAGGAAGGAGAAGGAGGGGAGGGAGAGGAAGGAGAAGGAGGGGAGGGAGAGGAAGGAGAAGAAGAAGAGTGAGAGGAAGGAGAAGTAGTGGATGGAGAGGAAGGAGAAGGAGGAGGAGGAGAGGAAGGAAAAGGGGGAGTTAGAGGAAGGAGAAGAAGTGGAGTGAGAGGAAGGAGAAGGAGGGGAGGGGAGAAGGAAGGTGAGGGAGGGGAGGGAGAGGAAGGAGAAGGAGGAGGAGAGGAAGGAGAAGAGGAGAGGAGAAGGAGAAGGAGGAGGGAAGGAGGGAAGGAGAGGAAGGAGAAGGAGGGGAGGGAGAGGAAGGAGAAGGATGGAAGTGAGAGGAAGGAGAAGGAGGGGAGGGAGAGGAAGGAGAAGGAGGAGGAGAGAGGAAGGAGAAGGAGGGGAGGGAAGGAGAAGGAGAAGGGGGGAGAGGAAGGAGAAGGAGAGAAGGAGAAGGAGGGGGAGGAAGAGAAGGAGAAGGAGAGGAGAGAAGGAGAAGGAGGAGGAGAGGAAGGAGGAGAGAGGAGAGAAGGAGAAGGAGGAGGAGAGGAAGGAGAAGGAGGGAGAGAAGGAGAAGGGGAGGGGAGAGGAAGGAGAAGGAGGAGGGAGAGGAAGGAGAAGGAGAGGAGGAGGAAGGAGAAGGGGAGAGGAAGGAGAAGGAGGGGAGGGAGAGGAAGGAGAAGGGGGAGAGAGAAGGAGAAGGAGGGGAGGGAGAGGAAGGAGAAGGGGGAGGGGAGAGGAAGGAGAAGGAGGGGAGGGAGAGGAAGGAGAAGGGGAGGGAGAGGAAGGAGAAGGAGGGGAGAGGAAGGAGAAGAGAGGGAGAGGAAGGAGAAGGAGGGGAGGAAGAGAAGGAGAAGGAGGAGGGAGAGGAAGGAGAAGGAGGGGAGTGGAGTAGGAAGGAGAGAAGAGAGGAGAGGAAGGAGCAGGAGGGGAGGGAGAGGAAGGAGAAGGAGGGGGAGGGAGAGGAGGAGAAGGAGGGGAGGAGAGGAAGGAGAAGAGGAGGAGGGAGAGGAAGGAGAAGGGGAGGGAGAGAAGAAGAGAAGGAGGAGAGGAAGGAGAAGGAGGGAGGGAGAGGAAGGAGAAGGAGGAGGAGAGGAAGGAGAAGGAGGGAGAGGAAGGAGAAGGAGGGGAGAGGAAGGAGAAGGAGGAGGGAGAGGAAGGAGAAGGAGGAGAGGAAGGAGAAGGAGGGGAGAGGAAGGAGAAGGAGGGAGGGAGAGGAAGGAGAAGGAGGAGGGAGAGGAAGGAGAAGGAGGAGGAGAGGAAGGAGAAGGGGGGGGGTGAGAGGAAGGAGAAGGAGGGGAGGGAGAGGCAGGAGAAGGGGAGGAGGAAGGAGAAGGAGGAGGGAGAGAGAAGGAGAAGGAGAGGAGGAGAAGAGAAGGAGGGGAGGGAGAGGAAGGAGAAGGAGGGGAGGAGAGGAAGGAGAAGGAGGAGGAGAGGAAGGAGAAGGGGGAGGGGAGAGGAAGGAGAAGGGGAGGGGAGAGGAGAAGGAGGGGAGGGAGAGGAAAAGAAGGAGGGGAGGGAGGAAGGAGAAGGAGGAGGGAGAGGAAGGAGAAGGAGGAGAGGAAGGAGAAGGAGGGGAGAGAGGAAGGAGAAGGAGGGGAGAGGAAGGAGCAGGAGGGGAGGGAGAGGAAGGAGAAGGAGGGGAGGGAGAGGAAGGAGAGGGAGGAGGGAGAGGAGGAGGAGGGGGAGAGAGGAAGGAGAAGGAGGGGAGGAGAGGAAGGAGAAGGAGAGGAGGAGAGGAAGGAGAAGGAGGAGGGAGAGGAAGGAGAAGGAGGAGGAGAGGAAGGAGAAGGAGGGGAGGAGAGGAAGGAGAAGGAGAGGGAGAGGAAGGAGAAGGAGGGGAGGAGAGGAAGGAGAAGGAGGGGAGAGGAAGGAGAAGGAGGAGGAGAGGAAGGAGAAGGAGGAGGAGGAAGAGAAGGAGGGGAGGAGAGGAAGGAGAAGGAGGAGGGAGAAGGAAGGAGAAGGAGAGGAAGGAAGGAGGGAGGAGAGGAAGGAGAAGGAGGGAGGAGAGGAAGGAGAAGGAGGGGAGAGGAAGGAGAAGGAGGGGAGGAGAGGAAGGAGAAGGAGGAGGAGAGGAAGGAGAAGGAGGAGGGAGAGGAAGGAGAAGGAGGAGGAGGAGAAGGAGAAGGAGGAGGGAGAGGAAGGAGGGGAGGGAGAGGAGGAAGGAGAAGGAGAGGAGGAGAGGAAGGAAGGAGAGGGAGAAGAGAGAAGGAGGGAGAGAGGAAGGAGGAGGGAGAGGAAGGAGAAGGGGGAGGGAGAGGAAGGAGAAGGAGGAGGGAGAGGAGAGAAGGAGAGAGGAGAGGAAGGAAGGAGGGGAGGAGAGGAAGGAGAAGGAGGGAGGGGAGAGGAAGGAAGGAGGAGGAAGGAGAAGGAGGGGAGGGAGAGAAGGAGAAGGGGGGAGAGGAAGGAGAAGGAGGAGAGAGAAGGAAGGAGAGAGGAGGAGGAAGGAAAGGAGGGAGAGGAAGGATAAGGAGGGAGGAGAGGAAGGAGAAGGAGGGGAGGAGGAAGGAGAAGGGGGGAGGAAGGAGAAGGGAGGAGAGGAAGGAGAAGGAGGGGAGGAGAGGAAGGAGAAGGAGGGGAGGGAGAGGAAGGAGAAGGAGGGAGGGGAGAGGAAGGAGAAGGAGAGGAAGGAGAAGGAGGGGAGGAGAGGAAGGAGAAGGAGGAGGAGAGGAAGGAGAAGGAGGAGGGAGAGGAAGGAGAAGGAGGGAGGGAGAGGAAGGAGAAGGAGGAGGAGAGGAAGGAGAAGGGGAGGGAGAGGAAGGAGAAGGAGGAGGAGAGGAAGGAGAAGGGGGAGGAGAGAGGAGAAGGAGGGGAGGAGAGGAAGGAGAAGGAAAGGAGGGAGAGGAAGGAGAAGGGGAGGGAGAGGAAGAAAAAGGAGGGGAGGGAGAGGAAGGAGAAGGGGAGGGGAGAGGAAGGAGAAGGAGGGAGGGAGAGGAAGGAGAAGGAGGGAGGGAGAGGAAGGAGAAGAGGGGAGGGAGAGGAAGGAGAAGGAGGGGAGAGGAAGGAGAAGGAGGGAGGGAGAGGAAGGAGAAGAGGAGGAGAGAAGGAGAAGGAGGGGAGGAGAGGAAGGAGAAGGAGGGAGGAGAGGAAGGAGAAGGAGGGGAGGGAGAGGAAGGAGAAGGAGGAGGAAGGAGAAGGAGGAGGGAGGAAGGAGAAGGGGAGGGAGAGGAAGGAGGGGAGGGAGAGGAAGGAGAAGGAGGAGAGGAAGGAGAAGGAGGGGAGAGGAAGAAGAAGGAAGGGAGGAAGAGGAAGGAGAAGGACAGGAGGGAGAGGAAGGAGAAGGAGAGGAGTGAGAGGAAGGAGAAGGACGGGAGTGAGAGGAACGAGAAGGAGGGGAAGGACAGGAAAGAGAAGGAGAGGAGAGAGAAGGAGGGAGGGGAGGAGAAGGAGAAATATTGGAGGGAGAGGAAGGAGAAGGACGGGAGGGAGAGGAAGGAGAAGGAGGGGAGGGAGAGGAAGGAGAAGGAGGGGAGGAGAGAAGGAGAAGAAGAGGAGGAGGAAGGAAGGAGGGAGGGGAGAGGAAGGAGAAGGAGGGGAGGGAGAGGAAGGAGAAAAAGAGGAGGGAGAGGAAGGAGAAGAAGGGGAGGAAGAGGAAGGTAAAGAAGAGGAGTGAGAGGAAGGAGAAGGAGGGGATGGAGAGGAAGGAGAAGGAGGGGAGGGAGAGGAAGGAGAAGGAGGGGAGGGAGAGGAAGGAGAAGGAGGGGAGGGAGAGGAAGGAGAAGGAGGGGAAGAGAGGAAGGAGACATCTTGGAGGGAGAGGAAGGAGAAGGAAGGGAGGGAGAGAAGGAGAAGGAGAAGGAGAGGAAGGAGGGGAGGGGAGAGGAGAAGGAGGGGAGGGAGAGGAAGGAGAAGAAGGGGAGACAGAGGAAGGAGAAGGGGGAGAGAGGAGGAGAAGGAGGGGAGAGAGGAGGAAGGGGAAGGAGAGGAAGGAGAGGAGGGAGAGGAAGGAGAAGGAGGAGGAAGAGGAAGGAGAAGGAGGGGAGGGAGAGGAAGGAGAAGGGGAGGAGAGGAGAGAAGGAGAAGGAGGGGAGGAGGAAGGAGAAGGAGGGAGAGGAAGGAGAAGGAGGAGGGAGGAAGGAGAAGGAGGGGAGAGGAGGAAGGAGAAGGAGGGAGGGAGAGGAAGGAGAAGGAGGAGAGGAAGGAGAAGGAGGGGAGGAGAAGGAGAAGGAGGGGAGAGAGGAAGGAGAAGGAGGGGAGGAGAGGAAGGAGAGGGAGATGAAGGAGAAAGAGGGGAGGGAGAGGAAGGAGAAGGAGGGGAGGGAGAGGAAGGAGAAGGGGGGGTGAGAGGAAGGAGAAGGAGGGGAGGGAGAGGAAGGAGAAGGAGGGGAGGGAGAGGAAGGAGAAGGAGGGGAGGACGAGGAAGGAGAAGGAGTGGAGCGAGAGTAAGGAGAAGGAGGAGGGAGAGGAAGGAGAAGGAGGGGAGGAGAGGAAGGAGAAGGAGGAGGAGAGAGGAAGGAGAAGGAGGGAGGGAGAGGAAGGAGAAGGAGGGGAGGGGAGAGGAGAAGGAGGAGGAGAGGAAGGAGAAGGAGGGGAGGGAGAGGAAGGAGAAAGAGGGGAGGGAGAGGAAGGAGAAGGAGGGGAAGGAGAAGGAGGCGAGGGAGAGGAAGGAGAAGGAGGGGAGGGAGAGGAAGGAGAAGAAGGGGAAGGAGAAGGAGGGGAGGGAGAGGAAGGAGAAGGAGGGGAGGGAGAGGAAGGAGAAGGAGGGGAGGGAGAGGAAGGAGAAGGGGGGAGGAGAGGAAGGAGAAGAGGGGAGGAGAGGAAGGAGAAGGAGGGGGAGAGGAAGGAGAAGGAGGGGAGGAGAGGAAGGAGAGGGGAGGAAGGAGAAGAGGGGAGGGAGAGGAAGGAAAAGGAGGTGGAGGAGAAGGAGGGGAGGGAGAGGAAGGAGAAGGAGGGGAGGGAGAGGAAGGAGAAGGAGGGGAAGGAGAAGGAGGGGAGGGAGAGGAAGGAGAAGGAGGGGAGGGAGAGGAAGGAGAAGGAGGGGAGGGGAAGGAAGGACAAGGGGGGAGGGAGAGGAAGGAGAAGGAGGGGAGGGAGAGGAAGGAGAAGGAGGGGAGGGAGAGGAAGGAGAAGGGGAGGAGGGAGAGGAAGGAGAAGGAGGGGAGGGAGAGGAAGGAGAAGGAGGGGAGGGAGAGGAAGGAGAAGGAGGGGAAGAAGAGGAAGGAGAAGGAGGGGAGGGAGAGGAAGGAGAAGGAGGGGAGGGAGAGGAAGGAGAAAGAGGAGAGGGAGAGGAAGGAGAAGGAGGGGAGGGAGAGGAAGACGAAGGAGGAGAGGGAGAGGAAGGAGACGGCGGGGAAGGAGAAGGAGGGGAGGGAGAGGAAGGAGAAGGAGGAGGAGAGGAAGGAGAAGGAGGGGAGAGGAAGGAGAAGGAGGGGAGGGAGAGAAGGAAGGAGGGGAGGAGAGGAAGGAGAAGGAGGGGAGGAGAGGAAGGAGAAGGAGGAGAGAGGAAGGAGAAGGGGGCTGGGAGAGGAAGGAGAAGGAGGGGAGGGAGAGGAAGGAGAAGGAGAGGAGTGAGAGGAAGGAGAAGGAGGGGATGGAGAGGAAGGAGAAGGAGGGAAGGGAGAGGAAGGAGAAGGAGGGGAGGAAGGAGAAGGAGGGGAGGGAGAGAAGGAGAAGGAGGAGAGAGGAAGGAGAAGGAGGGGGAGAGGAAGGAGAAGGAGGGGAGGAGAGGAAGGAGAAGGAGGAGGAGGAAGGAGAGGGGAGGGAGAGTAAGGAGAAGGAAGGGAGGGAGAGGAAGGAGAAGGAGGAGAGAGAGAAGGAGGAGGAGGAAGGAGAAGGAGGGAGGGAGAGGAAGGAGAAGGAGGGGAGGGGAGAGGAAGGAGAAGGAGGGGAGAGAAGGAAGGGGAAGGAGAGAGGAAGGAGAAGGAGGAGGAGGAGAGAAGGAAGGAGGGGAGAGAGGAAGGAGAAGGAGGGGAGGAGAGGAAGGAGAAGGAGGGGAGAGAGGAAGGAGAAGGAGGGAGGGAGAGAAGGAGAAGGAGGAGGGAGAGGAAGGAGAAGAGGAGGGGAGAGGAAGGAGAAGGAGGAGAGAGAAGGAGAAGGAGGGAGGAGAGGAAGGAGAAGGAGGGAGGGAGAGGAAGGAGAAGGAGGGAGGAGAGAAGGAGAAGGAGGAGGAGAGGAAGGAGAAGGAGGAGGAGAGGAAGGAGAAGGAGGGGAGAGGAGAGGAAGGAGAAGGAGAGGAGAAGGAGAGGAAGGAGAAGGAGGGGAGGGAGAGGAAGGAGAAGGAGGGGAGGAGAGGAAGGAGAAGGAGGAGGAGAGGAAGGAGAAGGAGGGAGAGGGAGAGAAGGAGAGGGAGGAGAGGAAGGAGAAGGAGGAGAGAGAGGGAAGGAGAAGGAGGGAGGAGAGGAAGGAGAAGGAGGGGAGGGAGAGGAAGGAGAAGGAGAGGAGGAGAGGAAGGAGAAGGAGGAGGAGAGGAAGGAGAAGGAGGGGAGGAGAGAAGGAGAAGGAGGGGAGGGAGAGGAAGGAGAAGGAGGGAGAGAGGAAGGAGAAGGAGGGGAGGGAGAGGAAGGAGAAGGAGGAGGGAGAGGAAGGAGAAGGAGGGAGGAGAAGGAGAAGGGGAGGGAGAAGGAGAAGGAGGAGGAGAGGAAGGAGAAGGAGGGGAGGGAGAGGAAGGAGAAGGAGAGGAGGAGAGGAGAAGGAGGGGAGGAGAGGAAGGAGAAGGAGGGGAGGGAGAGGAAGGAGAAGGAGGAGGAAGGAGAGAAGGAGGAGGAGAGGAGAAGGAGGGAGGAGAGGAAAGAAAAGAAGAGGAGTGAGAGGAAGGAGAAGGAGTGGAGGAAAAGGAAGGAGAAGGAGGGGAGGGAGAGGAGGGGGAGGAGAGGAAGGAGAAGGAGGCTAGGGAGAGGAAGGAGAAGGGGGGGGAGGAAGGAGAAGAGGGAGGGAGAGGAAGGAGAAGGAGGAGAGGAAGGAGAAGGGGAGGAAGGAGGAAGGAGGAGGGGAGGGAGAGAAGGAGAAGGAGGAGAGAGGAAGGAGAAGGAGGGAGGGAGAGAGGAAGGAGAAGGAGGGAGAGGAAGGAGAAGAGGGAGGGAGAGGAAGGAGAAGGAGGGAGGGAGAGGAAGGAGAAGGAGGAGGGAGAGGAAGGAGAAGGAGGGAGAGGAAGGAGAAGAGAGGAGGAGAGGAAGGAGGGAGGGGGAGGGAGGAAGAAGGAGGAGGAGAGGGAGGAGGGAGAGGTTGGAGAAGGGGGGAGTGAGAGGAGGGAGAAGGAGGTAAGGGAGAGGAAGGAGAAGGGGGGAGTGAGAGGAAGGAGAAGGAGGGGAGGGAGAGGAAGGAGAAGGAGAGGAGGGAGAGGAAGGAAGGGCAAGGGGAGAGGAAGGAGAAGGAGAGGAGGAGAGGAAGGAGGGGGGGAGAGGAAGGAGAAGGAGGAGGGAGAGAAGGAGAAGGAGGGAGGAGAGGAAGGAGAAGGGGAGGAGGAGGAAGGAGAGGGGAGGGAGAGGAAGGAGAAGGAGGAGGGAGAGGAAGGAGAAGGAGGGGAGGAGAGAAGGAGAAGGAGGAGGGAGAGGAGAAGGAGGGAGGAGAGGAAGGAGAAGGAGGAGAGGAAGGAGAAGGAGAGAGAGAGGAAGGAGAAGGAGGGAGGGAGAGGAAGGAGAAGGAGGGGAGGGAGAGAAGGAGAAGGAGGGAGGAGAGAAGGAGAAGGAGGGAGAGAGGAAGGAGAAGAGGGGAGAGGAAGGAGAAGGAGGAGGGAGAGGAAGGAGAAGGAGGAGAGGAAGGAGAAGGAGGGGAGGGAGGAGGAGAAGGAGGGAGAGAGGAAGGAGAAGGAGGAGGGAGAGGAAGGAGAAGGAGGAGAGAGAAGGAGAAGGAGGAGGAGAGGAAGGAGAAGGAGGGAGAGGAAGGAGAAGGAGAGGAGGAGGAAGGAGAAGGGAGGGAGAGGAAGGAGAAGGAGGAGAGGAGAGGAAGGAGAAGGAGGAGAGGAAGGAGAAGGGGGAGAGAGGAAGAAGAAGGAGGAGAGGGAGAGGAAGGAGAAGGAGGAGGGGAGAGAAGGAGAAGGAGGTGATGGAGAGGAAGGAGAAGGAGGGGAGGGAGGAAGGAGAAGGAGGGGAGGAGAGGAAGGAGAAGGAGGAGGGAGAGGAAGGAGAAGGAGGGGAGGAGAGGAAGGAGAAGGAGGAGAGAAGGAGAAGGAGGAGGAGAGGAAGGAAGGAGAGGGAGAGAGAAGGAGAAGGAGGGAGGAGAGGAAAGGAGAGGAGGGAGAGGAAGGAGAAGGAGGGAGGAGAGGAAGGAGAAGGGGGAGGAGAGAGGAGAAGGAGGGGAGGAGAGGAAGGAGAAGGAGAGGGAGGAGAGGAAGGAGGGAGGGGGAGGAGGGAAGAGGAAGGAGAAGGAGGGGAGGGAGAGAGGAAGGAGGGAGAGAGGAGAGGAAGGAGAAGGAGGGGAGGAGAGGAAGGAGAAGGGGGAGGGAGAGGAGAGGAAGGAGGAGGAGAGAGGAAGGAGAAGGAGAGGAGAGGAAGGAGAAGGAGGAGGAGAGGAAGGAGAAGGAGGGAGAGAGGAAGGAGAAGGAGGGGAGAGGAAGGAGAAGGGGAGGGAGGAAGGAGAAGGAGGGAGGGAGAGGAAGGAGAAGGAGGGAGGGAGAGGAAGGAGAAGGGGGAGAGGAAGGAGAAGGAGAGGAAGGAGAAGGAGGGAGGAGAGGAAGGAGAAGGAGGAGGAGAGGAAGGAGAAGGAGGGGAGAGGGAAGGAAGGAGGGAGGGAGAGGAAGGAGAAGGGGGAGGAGAGGAAGGAGAAGGAGGGAGGGAGAGGAAGGAGAAGGAGGGAGGAAGAGGAAGAAGGAGGAGGAGAGGAAGGAGAAGGGGAGAGGGAAGGAGAAGGAGGAGGAGAGGAAGGAGAAGGAGGGAAGAGGAAGGAGAAGGAGGAGGAGGAAGGAGAAGGAGGGAGGAGAGGAAGGAGAAGGAGGGAGGGAGAGGAAGGAGAAGGAGGGGAGGGAGAGGAAGGAGAAGGAGGAGAGAGAAGGAGAAGGAGGAGAGAGGAGGAAGGAGAAGGGGAGGGAGAGGAAGGAGAAGGAGGGAGGGAGGAAGGAGAAGGAGGGAGGAGAGAGGAAGGAGAAGGAGGGGAGGGAGAGGAAGGAGAAGGATGGGAGGGAGCGTAAGGAGAAGGAGGGGAGGGAGAGGAAGTAGAAGGAGGGGAGGGAGAGGAAGGAGAAGAGGAGTGAGAGGAGGGCGAAGGAGGGGCGGGAGGAAGGAGAAGGAGGGAGGAGAGGAAGGAGAAGGAGGAGGAGAGGAGGAAGGAGGGAGGGAGAGGAAGGAGAAGGAGGGGGAGAGGAAGGAGAAGGAGGGGAGGGAGAGGAAAGAGAAGGAGGAGGAGAGAGGAAGGAGAAGGAGGGGAGGGAGGAAGGAGAAGGGGAGGGAGAGGAAGGAGAAGGAGGGGAGGAGAAAGGAGAAGGAGGGGAGGGAGAGAAGGAGAAGGAGGGAGAGGAAGGAGAAGGAGGGGAGGAGAGGAAGGAGAAGGAGGGGAGAGAGGAAGGAGAAGGAGGGGAGGGAGAGGAAGGAGAAGGAGGGAGGAGAGGAAGGAGAAGGAGGAGGAGAGGAAGGAGAAGGAGGGGGAGAGGAAGGAGAAGGAGGGAGGAGAGGAAGGAGAAGGGGAGGGAGAGGAAGGAGAAGGAGAGGAGAGGAAGGAGGAGGGGAGGAGAGGAAGGAGAAGGAGGGGAGAGAGAGAAGGAGAGGAGGGAGAGGAAGGAGAAGGAGGGGAGGGAGAGGAAGGAAGGAGGGGAGGAGAGGAAGGAGAAGGAGGAGGAGAGGAAGGAGAAGGGGAGGGAGAGGAAGGAGAAGGAGAGAGAGGAAGGAGAAGGAGTGGAGTGAGAGGAAGGAGAAGGAGGGGAGGGAGAGGAAGGAGAAGGGGAGTTGAGAGGAAGGAGAAGGAGGGGAGAAAGAGTAATGAGAAGGAGGGGAGGAAGAGGAAGGAGAAACATGGAAACATGGAAACGCAGGCAACAGAAAGCCTATTGGCTCATTACGAGGTTGCCCGCTTTGGTGATTTAATCTGCTCGACAGCCTGGGGCCTGGGGAGCAGATGAAAGCACTGACATTGAGAGGAGCAGATGGAAGCCTCGTTATTCAGTTTACTCCTGACGCAGCGAAATGACGGTCGATTCTATATTTGAAGGAGTTGATGGTATTCGCATTTACTACTTGAGGGAAGATTGTTCCAGTGGCGGATGACCGGTTTGAAAAGAAACTCTTCCAATGTCTGTGTTACATCGACTGACTGAATGGGTAAACCGTTATTTCTAGTTCTTGAGTTGGTTTGCAGTTCAAAGAAATTGGAGTAATCGACGTTATTGAACTTTTTAGATACTTGAAGACTTGAATCATATTCTCGTAGGCGTTTTTTCCAATGTAAAGAGATTGAGTCGCTTGAGTCGTTCTCGTATGGTTGAGCCCTTAAGGTTGGAATCATTTTGTGGCGCGTCGTTGAATTTTCCAGTAAAGCAATGTCCTTTCTGTAATTGGGAGACCAGAACTGCACTGCATACTGAGGTGCGGTTTTACCATGGAATTATACAAGGATAGCATCACGTCTGGTGTTTACACTGAAGTTCTCGCTATGAACCTGAGCATAATGTTGGCCTTGTTGTATGCTTTTTACAGTGATTGCGTGTTTCAGGTCACTGCTGATAGTGACTCCAAGATCCTTTTCCTGCATCGCTTGCAGAGGTCTCCTATTCATGATGTATGTGGTTACTATTTGGGACCCAATGTGCATGACTTTGCATTTGTCAACATTAAAAGACATTTGCCATTTTTCCGACTATTCGATAATGTGATTGAGGTCTTTCTGAATGATTTCGCAGTCGGTCTTTGTGAGGGCATTCCACCCACCTTGGTGTCATCTGCAAATTTCGATATTGTGGATTTCAGTCCTGATTCTAGGTCATTGATATATATGATAAAGAGGATGGGTCCCAGCACTGACCCTTGAGGCACTCCACTAGTGACTGGTAGCCAATCGGAAGGCTGTCTGTTGAGTAGTACTGTTGTTTTCGTCGGTGAGCCAATCTCTTATCCACGCGATCAGATTGGCCTGATGCCTGCCGAGTGCAGCTTAAGGAGTCGCTCGTGCGGTACCTTGTCGAAGGTTTTGAAAGTCCAGGTATATAATATCACTGGGGATGTGGGCATCCAGTTCTTATATATACCTTGGAAGAAGTCTAATAAATTGTTAGGCAGGAGCGCTTGTTTCTGAAGCCATGCTGGGTGTCGGAGATTATATTATTGTTTTCAGAAACTTAACAAGTTTATCTCTAATAATCTTTTCGAGTATTTTTCCTGCCACTGATGTCAAACTTATGGGCCTGTAGTTTAATGCAACGCTTTTGTTCTTTTGAAAATCGGTGTTACGTTCGCCATCTTCCAGTCTTCCGGGACCTTGTTTAGTTGAACTGACCGGTTGAATATGGTAGTGAGTGGTTGAAGTATTTGTTGTTTAAGCTTTTAATAACCGCGGGACAAACTGTCGGGTCCTGCTGACTTGTTCGTGCCGAGTTTGTCCAAGTACTTTTTACTTTGGTCGCATATTGAGTCAATTTCAGCGGCGTGATCTCACCGGCGGGGCAGGGCTCGGGAATGGTTTCTGATGTCTCGACTGTGAATACGGATGCGAAGTTACTGTTGAGGATTCTGGCCATCTGTTTACTGTCCTGAGTTACAGATCCAGTCTCGTCTGTCAGGGGACCAATATTGATTTTACTTTTTCGATCTTATGTACGTGAAGAATTTCTTGGAGTTAGTTTTGATTTCGCGCGCTATTTGCTTTTCATAGTTGCGTTTGCTACCTGAATAAGGCTGCGACAAGCCTGAGGCTGTTGTGGTACTGTGTGCTGGCTTCGGCCGTAGCATTCTCTTTCATCAAATTATACCTTTTTTTAGGTTTACTGCCCTTTTATTTCTCTGGTCATCCACGGTGATCTACGGCCCCATTTACTGCCTGGATTTCGTAGGCACTGTAGCCTTCTACTTGCAACAGCTTATCTTTGAAGACGTTCCACGCGTTGTCGATTGTATTGTCGGTGATGCCAAGTTGGTCCCAGGTCGTAGGGGAAGCAGTGCACGGGCTAAGTTGAAATTTTTGTAATCTGGTATCACTGATGGATTATCTACGAGTTTGTGACATATGTTGATATTAAAACGGATTAAGTGGTGACGCACCCATTAAGCTACCAACTGTACAGTCGCGAATGAGGTCGGGGTCGCTTACAATACCAGATTCAGCAGATTGTTTTCTTGTTGGTTGAGTTACAACTTGAGGAGGAACGAATCTCCACCATTTCTAAAAGCCTGTTACCTTTTGATCTCCAGTCATCAGTCTCAGTCAATGTTAGGGCAACCAAAGTCCCAATTATAATTGCTTCCTTGCTTTGTGTTAGAGAGTGAATCTCTCGTAGAGGGCAGTGTCATCGGCTGCCTGTTGTTTCGGGAGGCCTGTATACGGTTGCAAGTGTTAGTTTTTGTTATTTGCGGTTATTTCACATAGACAGAATCGTATTTCTCTGCGTCCTGTTTGTCTATTTTATGGAAGGAGGTACTTTTACGTAGCAAACTATTCCTCCTTTCTTGTGCTGACTTTGTGGAAGCTGTACCCAGGGAATGACATTTCGGATTCTAGATGGGCAGAGTTGGCCCAAGTCTCTGTGATGGCTACCACATCTGGTTTCTGTTGCAACATACGCCCTAATTTCGTCCTTTTGGGTATTAAACTACGCATTTGTGTACATGATAGAAATGTATGTGACGAGTTGTACCAGTTCGCTTGTCGGAGGCGTGGTTAGTTACACAGTTTCTGTGAGTCGCACTGACGCTACGGGTTGGTTGATCAAGGGCTGCCTTTGCCCCGTCCTCGCCCGCCGTTTTTGAAAGGCTTTCGAAAAGCTACTGCCTCGCCCAGAAGCCTCCTGAAACGCGCCGATCCAACCTCATTCAGATGTAGTCCATCGTTCCAAACAAGTCTGGGCGCTCAAGGAAGTGGTGCCAGGCGTTTGTGAACGCCACGCCTTCGTCGTCACAAATTTTTCAGACTAGTATTGATGTTGCTCGCTTTGCTGTTGAAGCCGGCGTAAGCGCGATTCTGGTAGAATTCCAGAGACAATGACGTGAGGGGACTGGTCTTGTAACGCCGAATGACCTGACGGTATTTTGATAGTAGGGCCTGAGTTTGAGTAGACTGAATGTCATTTGTCCTCGCGTGAATCAAATAAACTGTGTCTTCCTTCGCGAGTTCTGTGACAGCACGACAGCTGAAGTAATGTTGCCCAGTTTGGCTCCTGAATACACAATGCCTCTGCGTCTCTGTATTCCTGCCGCAGAATTTACTGACTTCAACCAGCGAGTCCCTACAAGTCTAACAGATGTTTTCAGCTTGTCTGTGCCTGAAACTGTGTTTGATCTACGCAGACCACAGCAGGAAGAATGGTCTTGTGGCGTCTAATGGATGAGTAGTGAGGAGGGAGTGGTGGCAACTGGACGTGGAGGCGTTAGGAGGGCTGGTAGAGGAGAGGGACAAGGGGAGCCAAGGAAGATGAGGAAGAGGTGGAAGGGGTTGACTGCAGGGGAGAGAGGAGGAGGATGTTGAGGATGGGAGGAGGGGCAGAGGCGGAGGAGGAGGAAGGAGGAAGGGGTTGACTGGGGAGGAGTAGAGGAGGAGGATGTTGAGGATGGGAGGAGGGGCAGAGGCGGAGGAGGAGGAAGGGGCGGTAAGGACTGGGAGGAGAGAGGAGGAGGATGTTGAGGATGGGAGGAGGGGAGAAGAAATGTAGGAGGAGGCGGCAGAGGCGGAGGAGGAGGAAGAGGAAGAAGGGGTTATCTGGGGGGAGAGAGGAGGAGGATGTTGATGATGGGAGGAGGGGGCAGAGTTGGAGGAGGAGGAAGGGCGGAAGAGAAGGAGGAGGAAGAGGAAGAGGAGGAGGAAGAGAGGGTGGTGGTGATGGTGGGATGGGTGGGGAGGGGGGGGTGATGGCGGTGCTGGTGGTGGAGGGTGAAGAGGGAGAAGAAGAAGACGAAGACGAAGAAGAAGAAGAAGAAGAAGAAGAAGAAGAAGAAGAAGAAGAAGAAGAAGAAGAAGGGAGTTGAGGGTGTGACGTCACGATGTCTCAAAGTAAAGAATTGAGCGTTGTAGATCTCGTTGGTTGTTTGTAGTGCCTGAATACGTAAGTCTAAGACACAGTACTACACACGAGTCGCTGGTTTGTAGTGAATGCAGCATATTTTTGAACAATTAGTACTGAAAGAAGGAGTTGCATGACATTTTTTTTTTTTTATTTACTGATGCAAAACGATATATCGGTGAGCTACAGAAGATGAATTTAAATCAACACTGGAGGGAGGCTTAATGGTCGAGTCACGAGGTGAGAGTTTTAGGTGGCGTCACATGTGAGGCTCTGGGATTAAAATTTCTGGGGTTTAAAATTTTCAAAAACAGGTGTGCTGGTATACGGGTCAAGCTTGTACTTTCGTTAGTGAAGGAGAGGGAGGGAGAGAGGAAGGAGAAAGAGAGGAGGGGAGAGAGAGGAAGGAGAAGGAGGGAAGGGAGAGGAAGGAGAAAGAGGGGAGTGAGAGGAAGGAGAAAGAGGGGAGGGAGAGGAAGGAGAAAGAGGGGAGAGAGAGGAAGGAGAAGTAGGGGAGGGAGAGGAAGGAGAAGGAGGGGAGGGAGAGGAAGGAGAAGGAGGAGAGAGGAGAGAGGAGGCAGAAGGAGGGGAGTAAGAGGAAGGAGAAAGAGGGGAGGGAGAGGAAGGAGAAGGAGGGGAGGGAGAGGAAGGAGAAGGAGGGGAGGGAGAGGAAGGAGAAGGAGGAGAGGGAGAGGAAGGAGAAGGAGGGGAGGGAGAGGAAGGAGAAAGAGGGGAGGGAGAGGAAGGAGAAAGAGGGGAGGGAGAGGAAGGAGAAGGAGGGGAGGAAGAGGAAGGAGAAGGAGGGGAGGGAGAAGAGGGAGAAGAAAGGGAGGGAGAGGAAGGAGAAGGAGGGGATGGAGAGGAAGGAGAAGGAAGGGAGGAAGGAGAAGGAGGGAGGGAGAGGAAGGACGGGAGGGAGAGGAAGGAGAAAGAGGGGAGGGAGAGGAAGGAGAAGAAGGGGAGGGAGAGGAAGGAGAAGGTGGGGAGGGAGAGGACGGAGAAGGAGGGGAGGGAGAGGAAGGATAAAGAGGGGAGGGAGAGGAAGGAGAACGAGGGGAGGGAGAGGAAGGAGAAGGAGGGGATGGAGAGGAAGGAGAATGGGAGGGAGAGGAAGGAGAAGGAGGGGAGGGAGAGGAAGGAGAACGAGGGGAGGGAGAGGAAGGAGAAGGAGGGGAGGGAGAGGAAGGAGAAGGAGGGGAGGGAGAGGAAGGAGAAAGAGGGGAGGGAGAGGAAGGAGAAGGAGGTGAGGGAAAGGAGAAGGAGGGGAGGGAGAGGAAGGAGAAGGAGGGGAGGGAGAGGAAGGAGAAGGAGGGGAGGGAGAGGAAGGAAAAGGAGGGGAGGGAGAGGAAGGAGAAGGAGGGGAGTGAGAGGAAGGAGAAGGAGGGGAGGGAGAGGAAGGAGAAGGAGAGGAAGGAGAGGAAGGAGAAAGAGGTTAGGGAGAGGAAGGAGAAAGAGGGGAGGGAGAGGAAGGAGAAGAGGGGAAGGGAGTGGAAGGAGAAGGGGGGAAGGGAGAGGAAGGAGAAGGTGGGGAGGGAGAGGAAGGAGAAGGAGGGGAGGGAGAGGAAGGAGAAAGAGGAGAGGGAGAGGAAGGAGAAGGAGGGGAAGGGAGGAAGGAGAAGAGGGAGGGAGGAAGGAGAAAGGAGGGGAGGGAGAGGAGAGAAGAGGGGAGGGAGAGGAAGGAGAAGGGGAGGGAGAGGAAGGAGAAGAGGGAGGGAGAGGAAGGAGGAGATGGGAAGGGAGAGGAAGGAGAAGGAGGGGATGGAGAGGAAGGAGAAGGAGGGGAGGGAGAGGAAGGAGAAGGAGGGGAGGGAGAGGAAGGAGAAGGAGGGGAGGGAGGAACTAGAAGGAGGGGAGAGAGAGAAAGGAGAAGGAGGGGAGGGAGAGGAAGGAGAAGGAGGGGAGGGAGAGGAAGGAGAAACAGAGGAGGCAGAGGAAGGAGAAGTAGTGGAGGGAGAGGAAGGCGAAGGAGGGGAGGGAGAAGGAGAAGGAGGGGAGGGAGAGGAAGGAGAAGGAGGGGAGAGAGAGGAAGGAGAAGGAGGGGAGGGAGAGGAAGGAGAAGGAGGGGAGGGAGAGGAAGGAGAAGGAGGGTAAGAAGAGGAAGGTGAAGGAGGGAGGGGAGAGGAAGGAGAAGAGGGAGAGGAAGGAGAAGGAGGGGAGGGAGAGGAAGGAGAAGGAGGGGACGGAGAGGAAGGAGAAGGAGGGGAGGAAGAAAAAGGAGGAGGGAGAGGAAGGAGAAGGGAGGGAGAGGAAGGAGAAGGAGGAGGAGAGGAAGGAGAAGGAGGGAGGGAGAGGAAGGAGAGGGAGAGGGAGAAGGAGAAGGAGAGGAGAGGAGAAGGTGGGGAGGGAGAGGAAGGAGAAGGGGAGGGAGAGGAAGGAGAAGGAGGGGAGTGAGAGGAAGGAGAAGGAGGGGAGGGAGAGGAAGGAGAAGGAGGGGAGGGAGAGGAAGGAGAAGGGGGGATGGAGAGGAAGGAGAAGGCCAGGAGGGAGAGGAAGGAGAAGGAGGGGAGGAGAGGAAGGAGAAGGAGGGGAGGGTGAAGGAGAAGGAGGGGAGGGAGAGGAAGGAGAAGGAGGGGAGGGAGAGGAAGGAGAAGGAGGGGAGAGAAAGGAAGGAAGGAGGTGAGGGAGAGGAAGGAGAAGGAGAGGGAGAGGAAGGAGAAGGAGGGAGGGGAGAGGAAGGAGAAGGAGGGGAGAGGAAGGAGAAGGAGGGGAGGAGAGGAAGGAGAAGGAGGGGAGAGAGGAAGGAGAAGGAGGGAGGGAGAAGGAGAAGGAGGGGAGGAGAGGAAGGAGAAGGAGGGGAGGGAGAGGAAGAAGAAGAGGATGGAAAAGGAGGAGGGAGAGGAAGGAGAAGGAGGGGAGGGAGAGGAAGGAGAAGGAGGGGAGGTAGAGGAAGGAGAAGGAGGGGAGGGAGAGGAAGGAGAAGGAGAGGAGGGAGAGGAAGGAGAAGGAGGGGAGGGAGAGGAAGGAGAAGGAGGGGAGGAAGAGGAAGGAAAAGGAGGAAGGAAGAGGAAGGAGCAGGAGGGGAGAGGAAGGAGAAGGAGGGAGAGAGGAAGGAGAAGGGGAGGGAGAGGAAGGAGAAGGAGGGAGGAGAAGGAGAAGGAGGGGAGGGAGAGAAGGAGGGGAGGAGAGGAAGGAGAAGGAGGAGGAGAGAAGAAGGAGGGAGGAGAGGAAGGAGAGGGGAGGGAGAGGAAGGAGAAGGAGGGGAGAGGAAGGAGAAGGAGGGGAGGAGAGGAAGGAGAAGGGGGAGAGAAGGAGAAGGAGGAGGGGAGAGGAAGGAGAAGGAGGGAGAGGAGAAGAGAGGGAGGGAGCGTAAGGAGAAGGAGGTGAGGGAGAGGATGGAGAAGGAGGGGAGAGGAAGGAGAAGGAGGGGAGGGAGAGGAAGGAGAAGGAGGGGAGAGAGAGGAAGGAGAAGGAGAGGAGGGAGAGGAAGGAGAAGGAGGGGAGGGAGAGGAAGGAGAAGGAGGGGAGGGAGAGGAAGGAGAAGGAGTTGAGGGAGAGGAAGAAGAAGAGGAAGGAGAAGGAGGAGGGAGAGGAAGGAGAGGAGTGAGAGGAAGGAGAAGGAAATGAGTGAGACGAAGGAGAAGGTGGGAGAGGAAGGAGAAGGAGGGGAGGGAGAGGAAGGAGAAGGAGGGGAGGGAGAGGAAGGAGAAGGAGAGGAGGGAGAGGAAAGAGGAGGGAGGGAGAGGAAGGAGAAGAGGGGAGGGAGAGGAAGGAGAGGAGTAGAGAGGGAAAGGAGAGGGAGGGAGGGAGAGGAAGGAGAATAGGAGGGGAGGAGAGGAAGGAGAAGAGGGGAGGAGAGAGGAAGGAGAGGGGAGGGAGAGGAAGGAGAAGGAGGGGAGGGAGAGGAAGGAGAAAGAGGGGAGGGAGAGGAAGGAGAAGGAGGGGGGGAGAGGAAGGAGGAGGGGAGGGAAGGAGAAGGAGAGGAGTGAGAGGAAGGAGAAAGAGGGGAGGGAGAGGAAGGAGAAAGAGGGGAGGGAGAGGAAGGAGAAGGAGGGGAGGGAGAGGAAGGAGAAGGAGGGGAGGGAGAGGAAGGACAAAGAGGGGAGGGAGAGGAAGGAGAAGGAGGGGAGGGAGAGGAAGGATAATGAGGGGAGGGAGAGGAAGGAGATGGACGGGAGGGAGAGGAAGGAGAATGTGGGGAGGGAGAGGAAGGAGAATGAGGGGAGGGAGAGGAAGGAGAAGGAAGGGAGGGAGACGAAGGAGAAGGAGGGGAGGGAGAGGAGAAGGAGAGGGGAGGAGAGGAAGGAGAAGGAGGGAGGGAGAGGAAGGAGAATGGGGAGAGAGGAAGGAGAAGAGGGAGGAGAGGAAGGAGAAGGAGGAGGAGAGGAAGGAGAGGAGGAGAGGAAGGAGAAGGAGGGGAGGAGAGGAAGGAGAAGGAGGAGGGAGAGGAAGGAGAAGGGGGGATGGAGAGGAAGGAGAAGAAGGGCATCGAGTTGAAGGAGAAGAGGGGAGGGAGAGGAAGGAGAAGGAGGGGAGGGAGAGGAAGGAGAAGGAAGGAGGGAGAAGAAGGAAAGGAGAGGAAGGAGAAGGAGGGGAGGGAGAGGAAGGAGAAAGAGGGGAGGGAGAGGAAGGAGAAAGAGGGGAGGGAGAGGAAGGAGAAGGAGGGGAGGAAGAAGAAGGAGGGAGGAGAGGAAGGAGAAGGAGGAGGGGAGGAAGGAGAAGGAGGGATGGAGAGGAAGGAGAAGGTGCGGAGTGAGAGGAAGGAGAACCGGTGGAGGGAGAGGAAGGAGAATGAGGGGAGGGAGAGGAAGGAGAAGGAGGGGAGGGAGAGGAAGGAGAAGGAGGGGAGGGAGAGGAAGGAGAAGGAGGAGAGGGAGAGGAAGGAGAAGGAAGGGAAGGAGAGGAAGGAGAAGGAGGGAGGGAGAGGAAGGAGAAGGAGGAGAGGAAGGAGAAGAGGGGAGGGAGAGGAAGGAGAAGGAGGGGAGGAGAGAAGGAGAAGGAGGGGAGGGAGAGGAAGGAGAAGGAGGGGACGGAGAGGAAGGAGACGGAGGGGAGGGAGAGGAAGGAGAAGGAGGAGGGAGAGGAAGGAGAAGGAGGGGAGGGAGAGGAAGGAGAAGGAGGGAAGGGAGAGGAAGGAGAAGGAGGGGAGGGAGTGGAAGGAGAAGGAGGGGAGGGAGAGGAAGGAGAAGGAGGGGAGGGAGAGGAAGGAGAAGGAGGGAGGGAGAGGAAGGAGAAGCGGAGGGAGGAGAGGACGGCGAACGAGGGGAGGGAGAGCAAGGAGAAGGAGGGGGGGTAAAGGAAGGAGAAGGAGGGAGAGGGAAGGAGAAGGAGGGAGGAGAGGAAGGAAGGAGGGGAGGGAGAGGAAGGAGAAGGAGGGGAGGAGAAGGAAGGAAGGGGAGAAGGAGGGGAGGGAGGAAGGAAGGAGGGGAGGAGAGGAAGGAGAAGGAGGGGAGGAGAGGAAGGAGAAAGAGGGAGGGGAGAGGGAGAAGGAGGGGAGGAGAGGAAAGAGGGAAGGAGAGGAAGGAGAAGGAGAGGAGGGAGAGGAAGGAGAAGGAGGAGGAGGAAGGAGAAGGAGGAGAGAGGAAGGAGAAGGAGGAGGGAGAGGAAGGAGAAAGAGGAGGAGAGAAGGAGGGGAGGGAGAAGAAGGAGGAGTGGAGGGAGAGGAAGGAAGGAGAGGGGAGTGAGAGGAAGGAGAAAGAGGGGAGGAGAGGAAGGAGAAGGAGAGGGAGGAGAGGAAGGAGAAGGAGGGTGAGAGGAAGGAGAAGGAGGGGAGGGAGAGGAAGGAGAAGAAGGGGAGGGAGAGGAAGGAGAAAGAGGGGAGGGAGAGGAAGGAGAAAGAGTGGAAGGAGAGGAAGAAGAAAGAGGGGAGGGAGAGGAAGGAGAAAGAGGGAGGGAGAGGAAGGAGAAGGAGGGGAGGGAGAGGAAGGAGAAGGAGGGGAGGGAGAGGAAGGAGAAGGAGGGGAGGTAGAGGAAGGAGAAGGAGGGGCGGGAGCGGAAGGAGAAAGAGGGGAGAGAGGAAGGAGAAGGAGGGAGGGAGAGGAAGGAGAAGGAGGAGGGAGAGGAAGGAAAGAGGGGAGAGGAAGGAGGGGAGGGAGAGGAAGGAGAAGGAGGGGAGGGAGAGGAAGGAGAAGGAGGGGAGGGAGAGGAAGGAGAAAGAGGGGAGTGAGAGGAAGGAGAAAGAGGGGAGGGAGAGGAAGGAGAAAGAGGGGAGGGAGAGGAAGGAGAAGGAGTTGAGGGAGAGGAAGGAGAAGAAGGGGAGGGAGAGGAAGGAGAAGGAGGGGAGGGAGAGGAAGGAGAAGGAGGGGAGGGAGAGGAAGGAGAAGGAGGGTAGGGAGGAAGGAAAGGGGAGGAGAGGAAGGAGAAGGAGGAGGGAGAGGAAGGAGAAGGAGGAGGAGGGAGAGGCAGGAGAAGGAGGGGAGGGAGAGGAAGGAGAATGTGGGGAGTGAGAGGAAGGAGAAGGAGGGGAGGGAGAGGAAGGAGAAAGAAGGGATGAGAGGAAGGAGAAAGAGGGGAGGAAGAGAAGGAGGGAGGAGAGGAGAGAGGGGAGAGAGGAAGGAGAAGGAGGGGAGGAAGGAGGAGGTAAAGGAGAGGAAGGAGAAGGAGGGGAGGGAGAGGAAGGAGAAGGAGGGGAGGGAGAGGAAGGAGAAAGAGGAGGAGGAGGAAGGAGAAGGAGGGAGGGAGAGGAAGGAGAAGGAGGAGGAGAGGAAGGAGAAGGAGGGAGGGAGAGGAAGGAGAAGGAGGAGGGAAAGGAAGGAGAAGGAGGGAGGTAGAGGAAGGAGAAGGAGGGGAGGGAGAGGAAGGAGAAGGAGAGGAGTGAGAGGAAGGAGAAGGAGGGGAGGGAGGAAGGAGAAGGAGGGGAGGAAGAGGAAGGAGAAGGAGGGGAGGGAGAGGAAGGAGAAGGAGGGAGAGGAAGGAGAAGGAGGGGAGGGAGAGGAAGGAGAAGGAGGGGAGTGAGAGGAAGGAGAATAAGAGGAGGAGGAGAGGAGGGAGAAGGAGAGGGGGAGGGAGAGGAAGGAGAAGGAGGGAGGAGAGAAGGAGGGAGAGGAAGGAGAAGGAGGGGAGGGAGAGGAAGGAGAAGGAGGGGAGGGAGAGGAAGGAGAAGGAGGGGAGGGAGAGGAAGGAGAAGGAGGGAGAGGAAGGAGAAAGAGGGGAGGGAGAGGAAGGAGAAGGAGGGGAGAGGAAGGAGAGAGAGGGGAGGGAGAGGAAGGAGAAGGAGGGGAGGGAGAGGAAGGAGAAGGAGGGGAGGGAGAGGAAGGAGAAAGAGGGAAGGGAGAGGAAGGAGAAGGAGGGGAGGAAGGAGAAGGAGGAGGAGAGAAGGAGAAGGAGGAGGGAGAGGAAAGGAGAGGAGAGAGGAAGGAGAAAGAGGGAGGGGAGAGGAAGGAGAAGGAGGGAGGGAGAGAAGGAGAAAGAGGGAGGGAGAAGGAAGGAGGGGAGGGAGAGGAAGGAGAAAGAGGGGAGGGAGAGGAAGGAGAAGGAGGGGAGGGAGAGGAAGGAGAAGGAGGAGAGGAGAGAAGGAGGGGAGGGAGAGGAAGGAGAAGGAATGGAGGGAGAGGAAGGAGAAGGAGGAGGAGAGGAAGGAGAAAGAGGGAGGGAGAGGAAGGAGAAGGAGAGGGAGAGGAAGGAGAAAGAGGGGAGTGAGAGGAATGAGAAGGAGGGGAGGGAGAGGAAGGAGAAAGATGGGAGGGAGAGGAAGGAAAGGAGAGGCAGGAGAAAGAGGGAAGGAGAGGAAGGAGAAGAAGGGGAGGGGAGAGGAAGGAGAATGAGGGGAGGGAGAGGAAGGAGAAAGAGGGGAGGGAGAGGAAGGAAAAGGAGGGGAGGGAGAGGAAGGAGAAAGAGGGGAGTTAGAGGAATGAGAAAGAGGGGAGGGAGAGGAAGGAGAATGAGGGGAGGAAAGGAAGGAGAAAGAGGGGAGGGAGCGGAAGGAGAAGGAATGGAGGAGAGGAAGGAG
>NW_026110572.1:52500-85000 GCF_024679095.1 Eriocheir sinensis
ATATACCAAATCCAAGACCAAAGCCATAGACGTCAGTACCTACACACCTAGATAGATAGAAAACATGTATAAAGCAAGGGACAGCCCGCCACCTTTTATCTCTCCTACTTTTCAAATTTCTCCAACCTTTTCCTACCCTATCCCTTCTCTCTTTTAACTATCCAAACATGAAAGCCGAGCCAAACCACTTTAAAAACACTACCATACCACCACCACCACCACCTTAAAAATCACCACCATACCACCACCAACAACAACAACTTAAAAATCACCACCTTACCACCACCACCAACAACAACAACAACATCACCACCACCTTAAAAATCACCACCTTACCACCATCACCACCACCAACAACAACAACATCACAACCACCTTAAAAATCAACACCTTACCACCACCAACACCACCAACAACAACAACATCACCACCACCTTAAAAATCAACACCTTACCACCACCAACACCACCAACAACAACAACATCACCAT
This sequence comes from Eriocheir sinensis, assembly GCF_024679095.1. NCBI lineage: Eukaryota > Metazoa > Arthropoda > Malacostraca > Decapoda > Varunidae > Eriocheir > Eriocheir sinensis. Next base: position 52,991 of record NW_026110572.1, read on the forward strand.
CACCTTAAAAATCACCACCTTTCCACCACCACCACCACCAACAACAACATCGCCATCACCTTAAAAATCATACCTTACCACCACCACCAACAACAACAACAACAACATCACCACCACCTTAAAAATCCCCACCGTAACCACCATCACCTTAAAAATCATATCCTACCACCACCAACAACAACAGCAATACCTTAAAAATCACCGCCTTACCACGACCACCACCACCTTAAAAATCACCACCACCACCACCGCCACACCCACTCACCTCCATTGTCAACAGCCAGCGGGTCGGCACCAAGGCTGAGCAGCTTCTCTAACGTCGTTTTGTGGCCCTTTGTGGCAGCCACCATCAGTGGTGTTTGGTCGTGGGTGCCGCTGCCCTCCACGCTGAGCCCCGCCCCCAGCAGGCAGGGCAGGAGGTGGGCGTGGTCACGGTCTGCAGCAAACTGTACCAGGCACTCCGACGTACCACTGTCAGTTGGGATGGTCACCTTGGGGTCTCCTCCCCTGGCGAGGACGTCCCTGACCCTGACCTCGTCTCCTACCTCTACGGCGATGATGAGCTCCTGTGTGTGGGGAGACAAACACACACCACCGTTAATATTCACCGTCCAAAACACATTAAATGTATCAATAATTGACGACGAACACGACAACTTCCCTCACGAGAAGCTTCAAAAGGAAAGAATTATTTTAATAGTTTACTGAACATTAGTTTTAATAATTGTAATTATAATAATAATAATAATAATAATAATAATAATAATAATAATAATAATAATAATAATAATAATAATAATAATAATAATAATAATAATAATAATAATAATAATAATAATAATAATAATAATAATAATAATAATAATTATGATTATAATAACTATAATAATACTAATAATAATAATAATAATAATAATAATAATAATAATAATAATAATAATAATAATAATAATAATAATAATGATAATAATTATAATAATAATAATAATAATGATAATGATAATGATAATGATAATGATAATGATAATAATAATAATAATAATAATAATAATAATAATAATAATAATAATAATAATAATAATAATAATAATAATAATAATAATAATAATAATAATAATAATAATAATAATAATAATAATAATAATAATAATAATAATAATAATAATAATAATAATAATAATAATAATAATAATAATAATAATAATAATAATAATAATAATAATAATAATAATAATAATAATAATGATCTAATAATAGTAGTAATGGTCATTAACAATCCCAGAGGTAATGAGCCTTTTATCAGCGGCAGTAACAGCATCAATAGTGGCGGGGATAACAGTGACAATGTCAGTGCCAGTGGCACTGCTGCTGCCACTTCTGCTGTAGTCGGGTTCGGTCCATCCGTCCACTCGCGAGTGTGGGCGTGGCACACGCGCATTGCTGCCTCGTGATGGAGGGAAAAGAAACTGTGGCGATAAATATTCATTCCTTATTTGCAAGGATATGTTTGAATGTTTACGTATACAAAAAACATCACACCTTGGCATATAAATCCCAAACATGCCGATGTGCCTCGCTACTATGCCGTACAGCACACGATGGGAATAGCCAAGCCTCACATTAGTAATGTTTCTTGCTGCGTCAAGTATTAGCCACGTGATTTACATGCAAGGAATTATTAAAGAACATTTTTCTTACACTTAAAGAACCTGGTGTATTTTCTGTATCTTGAATGAAATAAAGGTTATTACTTTAAGCCTGTTGTTAGCTCGCGTATGATCTGCCCTCGCTGTCTGACACAAGCTTGTCTTTCGTGTGCCTGTATGGTGTGTTATCCATGCAGATCGGCGTGTTTGAGATGTACATAAGGACGTGTCATGGTTTCTTTGTACATAAAAACATTCATATATATTACTGACGAAAGTTTGACCATTAATCGCACGTGGCCAACGATATCGGACATGACAATTCTCACCCAATCATGAGCTACAATGCGCAGGTGCCACACCCATGGAGATTGACGCTGTGAGTGGACAGATAACATGAAACAAAGTATAGAATGACTCCAGACTGGAGGCGGCAGAACGCTTAACACTAGACCTTGCTATCATTTCCGATTAGTAAAGGAACCTTGTGTCCTGTAATGCCTGAAAAACCCAATTTCTCCACCTATCAACTCGACACAATCTTCCAAACACCTATTCCCTATTCTTCGACAACACTCAGCTGTCACCTTCTTCAACACTAAATATCCTCGGCCTATCCTTAGCTCAAAATCTCAACTGGAAACTTTACATCCCTTCTATTACTAAATCAGCTTCCTCGAGGTTGGGCGTTCTGTATCGTCTCCGCTAGTTCTTCTCCCCCGCACAGATGCTTCCAATATTGGAGACTTTTCCGCCCTCGTATGGAGTATGGATCTCACGTGTGTGTGTGGGGAGGGGGACCCACCACACAGCTCTTCTGGACAGAGTGGAGTATATGGTTCCTCGTCTCATCAACTTTCCTCCTCTTACTGACAGCCTTTTACCTCTTAACTTTCGCCGCCATGTTGCATCTCTTTCTATCTTCTATCGATATTTTCATGCTGAATGCTCTTCTGAAATTGCTAACTGCATTCCTCACCCCCTCCCGCGGCCCCGCTGCACACGACTTTCTACTCAAGCTCATCCCTATACTTTCCAAACCCCTTATGCAAGAGTTAAACAGCATCTCCATTCTTTCATCCCTTCAGTGGTAAACTCTGGAACATTCTTCCTTCGTCTGTATTTCCTGCCTATGACTTGACCTCTTTCAAGAAGAGTGTATCAAGACACCTCTCCACCTGCCAGTTCTTTTCCCCGCACAGTTCCTATCCATATACAGGGTCCTGTCCGACCTCGTATGGAGTATGCATCTCACGTGTCGGGGGCTACACACATAGACTCCACCTCGTTTGTGCAGAGTAGAGTCAAGAGGCTCTTCGTCTCATCAAGTCTTCTACCTCTTAAACTCCACCGCCGTGTTGCCCCCTCGCGGCCCCACACCACATGACTCAAGCTCATTCCAATACTGTCCAAACCCTTATGCAAGAGTTAACCAGCATCTTCACTCTTTCATCCCTCACGCTGGTAAACTCTGGAACAATCTTCCTTCATCTGTATTTCCTTCTGCCTACGACTTGAACTCTTTCAAGAGGAGGTGTCAGGACACCTCTCCCGAAATTGACCTATCTTTCGGCCACCTCTTTGATTCTTTTTTTAGAGCAGCGAGTAGCGGCTTTTTTATTGCTTCCTTTTGTGTGCCCTTGAGCTGCCTCCTTTGTATATATATATATAAAAATATATATATATATATATATATATATATATATATATATATATATATATATATCTATATATATATATATATATATAGATATATCTATATATATATAGATATATATATATATATATATATATATATATATATATATATATATATATATATATATATATATATATATATATATATATATATATATATATATATATATATATATATATATATATATACAGTGGTTGGTGAGGCTGTTCAACGAGTGTTTCAGGGAGGGGGCCGTCCCCTTGGAGCGGAAGAGTGAATGTGTAGTGCCACTGTACAAAGGTAAAGGTGATAAGTATGAGTGTGGTAGTTTTAGGGGTATCAGTTTGTTGAGCGTGGTTGGCAAGGTGTATGGGAGAGTATTGATTGATAGGGACCGATGCGGGACAGATTGTATGGTTGGTGAGGAGCAGTGTGGGGTTAGGAGCGGCAGAGGGTACATGGATCAGGTGTTTGAACATAAGAACATAAGAACATAAGAACATGGGGAGACAGCAAGAGGCCTAATTTCCTACACAGGGCAGCTCCAGACTCTGCCCCGCCACCCCCGCCACTACCACCTGTCATCCTCGTCCATGTAGCTATCCAGTCTACTCTTAAAACAAGCTATCGTCCCTGCACTCACTATGTGATTGCCGAGTCTATTCCATTCCCCCACCACCCTATTACTAGACCAATGCTTACCTATTTCACTCCTAAATCTATACTTTTCTAATGTAAATCCATTACTGCGTGTTCTATCCTGCTGTCTAATTCTCAGTACTTTACTTATATCGCCTTTGTTGTAACCCTTGACCCATTTTGATAATTCTATCAGATCTCCCCACACTCTTCGTTTGTCTAGTGAATGTAAGTTGAGATGTTTCAGCCTGTCTTGATATGGGAGGTTCCTCAGTCCCTGAATCATCTTGGTCATCCTCCTCTGAACTGATTTCAGCAAGTTGATGTCCATTCTGTAGTGTGGGCACCAAAACTGGACAGCATAGTCTAAGTGTGGCCTAACTAACGCTAAATAGAGTCTGAGTATGACCTCTGCACTTTTATTGGTTACCGTTCTGTTAATAAAACCGAATACCCAGTGAGCCCTATTCTAAACTATTAACGCCCCTCCCTGCTCCGGGTCCTGGCCTACTTCTGATCTCACTCTCCTAATCCTTTGCAGCTGCTTACTTTCTTGACGCCACTATCCTTGTTAAGGTTGGGCGGTCTGTAAAGTACTCCTATGACAAGCTTCTCCTTCCAACAAGCGGTGAGGCCTTTATGGACCTGGAGAAAGCCTATGATAGAGTTGATAGGGAGGCATTATGGAGTGTAATGCGGATGTATGGAATAGGAGGTAGGTTATTGTCTGCCGTGAAAAGCTTTTATAGGAATAGTAGGGCATGTGGGAGAGTTGGTAAAGGTGAGAGGGATTGGTTCGAGGTGAATGTGGGGTTGCGGCAAGGTTGTGTGATGTCACTGTGGCTGTTTAACGTGTACATGGATGGAGTAGTGAGGGAAATGAATGCAAGAGTGCAAGGTGAGGGCTTGGCACTGGTGCGTGAAAATGAAAGGGAGTGGAAGATAGGCCAGTTGTTATTTGCGGATGACACTGTCCTTGTGGCAGAGTGTGAGGAGGGCCTACAAAATCTGGTGACAGAGTTTGGCAGAGTGTGTGAAAGAAGAACGTTGAGAGTGTATGCGGGAAAAAGCAAGGTTATGAGATGTGTAAGGGATGCTGATGGTGGCAGAATGAATGTGAGGCTGAATGGGGAGCTGCTGGAGGAAGTTGAGAGCTTCAAGTATCTGGGGTGGCATGTAGCAGTAAATGGGAGTGTGGATGTGGAGGTTGGAAACAGAGTGAAAGAAACAAGTAAATGTATGGGTGGAATGAAGAGTGTATTGAGCAACAGAGCCTAAAGGAATGAATGCAAAGAGAAGGCTGTATGAGGGAGTAGCTGTGCCCACAGCTCTGTATGGGACCGAAACGTGGAATGTGAGACAGGACGAGAAGAAGAGGTTGGATGTGTTTGAGATGAGGTGCCTGAGGAGTATGGAAGGTGTAACGAGAATGGACAGAGTGAGAAATGAGGTAGAGAACGAAAGTGGTGAGAAAGCTGTTTGAAAAGGTGGATCAGAGGGTGCTGAGTTGGTATGGGCACATGGTAAAAATGGGTGAGGAACGTTTGACGAAAAGAGTGTGGAAGGCTGAAGTGAGTAGGGTGAGAATGAGACGAAGGCCTAGAAGAGCGCTGGGTGTGCAAGGTCTGTCAGTAGAGCAAGGAAGATCCTTCCCATGTCCTCAATAACCGTTTCCCTATTGTCTCACCGACACCGGAGAGTACTTCAGCATGCTCTCTAAAGGCAGATCCTCTTTCTATCCACACCACACTACATTCACACAACATACACACCTTTTCACAAGATTCAAATCTCAAAATGGCGTACCTTCATCCTGCCTCGGAGTCTCCTCCTGGGGGGAGGGAGGCACAAATTCCCCCAGGGAGGACTCCCCTTCTGGCTGCCGACCTGAGAAGTGTCTCGATAACTCCTCGAACCTCTTTCTTATCAATTTCTGCAACATTCGCGGTCTTAATTCTAATTTTCATTCTGTGGAACACCATCTCTCCTTCTCTAAACCTCATCTTCTCTTCCTCACCGAAACACAGATTTCTGAGGCTACTGACAGCAATCTCTACTCTGTTCAGTTCTACTATTGTCGGGACCCAGAAGACCATAACTCCACAGTTAATTAATAGTGACCCCAATCAGAGGCAAATACCGGAGGAAGATGTGGAGACAAGAATTGTAAATATGATAGGAGAGGGAAGGAAAGTAATTAGTCAGATATACAAGTCGTAAACATCTGATAAGCGCTAACACTACTAAGAGAGGTTACGGAAAATACTCAGACCCACATACAGGAAACAGATACCCAGTAGGCGTGGTCAGAAGGTGTGGATAACCATTCAGAACACTCTAACTGTCACGTGCAGTGTGACGAAACGCTATAAGCGAATAACTGAACAGCGAAGTCACTGTGGGAGTGTCTTAAGAGTGAGCCACGAATGGCAGAAGTAAAAGATACAACATAATGAGCGAGCCAATGGTTGTTGACAGGAAGTATTGGCTACTGGTTACGTAGAAAATGAAGGCGTGTCAAGGATGTAGTTCCGCCTCAAGCAAGGAAAAATGACCTAAACAACAGTGGCATGGGCAGACCGAGCCTTGCACTCGCTTCAAGCAGTGCTGCTACTCACTCAGCTGAGAATGGCTGTTGTGATCTTAATCGTGAGTAGAAATTCGAGAATCTAAGGGAAACCGACTGTTTTGTCCTGGGGATTATAATGTGAGAAGAGGTGTAGTAGGATTGTGAGTGGGACAGGATTGTGATTATTTTATTGCCATGTAGAGCAAAGGTAGAAACCACTGCGTGTGGTATAATTTGGTGCTTCCGTGAAATTGTGGTAGATTATACTATAGGAATGTGTTATTAGGATTTGTGAGGAGAGTACTTAATTATTGTGATGTAAGCAGAGAAACAAACCACTGCTTGTGGAATAACGAGTGTTATTATTATTGGCAACAACTGAGCACATATTGTAGTATTATGTTTAAGACATGTCGTTTGTCATAAGTTGTATCCATCGTTGAATATGCCAGAGTGTTATGATCGTCTGAGCATAGAATATTGCGTAAGGCAGTTACTTTCATTTAATTTTAAATAAATGTATATTTTCTTTCTCCCTTGTTTATCCCCGAACACCAGTCTCCAATAACAACTTAAGCCGGATCACGCTACCAGGGATACGAGACGGTGAGATCATTTATGGAGTAATTAATGAGTGATAAAACAGTTGTTTTAATACAAGTTGATGCAAATAAAATAAAATGTAAGAATTAAATACAAGAAAAGAAGGATCCAAAACTATCTCTATCCTAAATTTTAATCCAAAGCTGGATGTTGCGCCTTCGTACGCATCGACATCACTTGTTCTCGTGCAAACGACCTTGACTCTGCAGAATTTTCCACCATCTGGCTAAGACTTCATTGTCATTCTATTACTAAATACATCTGTGCTGTTTATCTCTCACCTATCTCTACTAACTATGTAAAATTCTTTGACTACTTGAACTCTAGAGTGGAGCACATATTGACCCAATCTCCCTTCGTTAAAATCTCCATCTTGGGAGATTTCAATGTTAACCACCAGCTTTGGCTTTCATCCTCTTTCACTGACCAGCCTGGTGAACAAGCCTACAACTTTGCTCTCCACAATGACCTAGAGCAGTTGGTTCAGCACCCTACTCGTATTCCCGACCGTCTTGGAGACAGGCCCAACATACTAGACCTCTTCCTTACCGCTAATCCTTCTGCTTTCTCAGTCAAACTGATCTCTCCGTTGGTCTCCTCCGATCACAACCTTATTTCTATATCCTGTCCTATCGCTCCTGTACATCCTCTGGACCCACCGAAGAGGCGATGCTTATGGCATTTTGCTTGAGCTCGGTGGGACGACCTGATAATGTACTTTTCCGATTTCCCGTGGAATGATTATTGCTTCCAGTATAGAGACCCCTCTGTGTGTGCCCAGCGCATCACAGAGGTGATTGTCTCTGGAATGGAGGCATACATTCCTCGTTCTTTCTCTACTCCTCATGCTAAAAAGCCTTGGTTTAATCACGCTTGTTCTCGTGCTGTCAAAGATAGAGAGGCAGCTCACAAAAGGTAACATAGACTTCGAACTCCCGCTAACCATAATATTTACATTTCTGCCCGGAATCATGCCAAAGCTATTCTCCAACTTACCAAAAACTCCTTCATTGATAGAAAATGCCAAAACCTTGCTTCCTCTAACTCTTCCCGGAACTTTTTGGCATCTAGCCAAAAACATCTCCAACTTCACTTCTTAATCTTTCCCTCCTCTCCTTAGTCCTAACGGCAGCACCGCCGTCTAATCTATCTCTGAGGCTGAACTCTTCTCCTAAACTTTTTCTAAAAGCTCCACTCTGGACGATTCTGGGCATATTCCTCCTACTCATCCTCCTTCTGACTCCTTTATGCCTGTTATTAAGATTCTTAAGAACGATGTTTTCTATGCCCTCTCTGGCCTCAACTCTCAGAAGGCTTATGGACCTGATGGAGTGCCCTCTATTGTCCTTAAAAACTGTGCCTCCGTGCTGACACCCTGCCTGGTCAAACTCTTTCACCTCTGCCTGTCAACATCTATCTTTCCTTCCTGCTGGAAGTAGGCCTTCATACAGCCTGTGTCTAAGAAGGGTGACCGTTCCAATCCCTCAAACTACCGTCCTATAGCTTTAGTTTCTTGTCTATCTAAAGCTGTTGAATCAATCCTTAACCGGAAGATTCAAAAGCACCTTTCCACTTTTGACCTTCTATCTGATCGCAAGTATGGGTTCCGCAAGGGACATTCTACTGGTGACCTCCTTGGCTTCCTAACTGACCCTTGGTCATCCTCTCTTAGCCGTTTCGGTGAAACCTTTGCTATTGCGCTGGACATATCAAAAGCATTTGATAGGGTCTGGCACAAATCTTCTCTTTCCAAACTACACTCCGACGGTTTCTATCCATCTCTCTGTACATTTATCTCCAGTTTCCTTTCTGACCGTTCTATTTCTGCTGTTGTAGATGGTCACTGTTCTTCCCCTAAGACTATTAACAGTGGTATCCCGCAGGGTTCTATCCTATCTCCCACTCTCTTTCTGTTGTTCATTGATGATTTTTTCCAAAACGAACTGTCCTATCCATTCTTACGCCGATGACTTCACTCTGCATTACTCAACTTCTTTTAATAGACGACCCACTCAACAGGAACTAAACGATTCTAGCTGGAGGTTACAGAACGCTTAGCCTCAGACCTTACTATTATTTCCGATTGGGGCAAGAAGAACTTGATGTCCTTCAATGCCTCAAAAACACAGTTTCTCCACCTATCCACTCGACACAATCTTCCAAACAACTATCCCCTATTCTTTGAAAACACTCAGATATCACCTTCTTCAACACTAAACATCTTCGGTCTATCCTTAACATAAAATCTCAACTGGAAACTTCATATCTCTTCGCACAGCCGTACAGCCGCTATCCATTTACAGCGGCCTTGTTCGCCCTTGTATGGAGTATGCATCTCACGTGTGGAGGGTCCCACTCACACAGCTCTCTTGGACAGAGTGGAGTCTAAGGCTCCTCGTCTCATCAGCTCTCCTCCTCTTACTGAAAGTCTTCTACCTCTTAAATTTCCCCGCCATGTTGCCTCTCTTTCTAACTTCTATCGATATTTTTATGCTGACTGCTCTTCTGAACTTGTTAACTGCATGCCTCCCCCTCTCCCGCGGCCTTGCAACACACAGCTTTCTACTCATGCTCATCCCTTTACTGTCCAAATCCCTTACGCACGAGTTAACCAGCATCTTCACTCTTTCATCCCTCACGCTGGTAAACTCTGGAACAATCTTCCTTCATCTGTATTTCCTCATGCCTACGACTTGAACTCATTCAAGAGGAGGGTATCAGGACACCTCTCCTCCCGAAATTGACCTATCTTTCGGCCACTCCTCTAACTCTTTTTAGGAGCAGTGAGTAGCTGGCTTTTTTTCATATTTGTTTTCCTTTTTTATGCCCTTGAACTGACTCCTCTGCTGTAAAAAAAAAATATAGAAAGTACCTCAACTTCTCTAATTCTTCCAAAGACTTCTGGCAACTAGCGAAAAATATCTCCTCCAATTTCAGTTTTTCATCATTCGCTCCTCTCCGTAATCCTGACGGCAGCACCGCCGCATCAATCCACAGAAGGCTTATGGACCTGATAGTGTCTCCTTTTGCCTTCAAACATTGTGCTACTGTGCTGACTCCCTGCCCGGTCAAACTCTTTCGTATCTGCTTTTCAACATCTACCTTTCCTTCCCGCTGTAAGTAAGCCTACATACAGCCTGTACATAAGATGTGTGACCGTTCCAGTCCCTCAAACCCATGTCCCTTAGCATTAATTTCAAGTCAATCTAAAGCTTTTGAATCTATACTTAACTGGAAAATTCATAAGCCTCTATCCACTTCTGACCTTCTATCTGATCACCAGTATGTGTTCCGCAGTGGGCGTTCTACTGGTGATATTGTTTTTTTTTTAACTGACTCTTGGTCATCTTCTCTTAGCCTGCGCCATGACGGGCTGGGGCCGAATACCATCCAGGCCCCTCAAGCAAACTACCAGGCAATAGGCGGAGACGTAAAATAAATAAATACCTACCTACACACACACCTACCTACCTACTACATACATACATACAAACATATATATATATATATATATATATATATATATATATATATATATATATATATATATATATATATATATATATATATATATATATATATATATATATATATATATATATATATATATATATATATATATATATATATATATATATATATATATATATATCTATAGATCTATATAGATATCTATATATAGATATATATATAGATATATATATATATAGATATATAGATAGATATATATATAGATAGATATACACACACACACACACACACACACACACACACACACACACACACACACACACACACACACACACATCCACATGTTATCATATCTTGCTTACTGTCTTATGTCTCATAAATTATGTCGGAATGATGTTTTTTTTTCTATGTTTATCGATCGTGTCATGGTGACTGCTCTCCTGAACACATCCCCACCCTCCCGCGGCAACGCTTCACTCGACCTCCTACCCAACCTCGTCCCTGCTACTTAAATCCCTTATGCAGGAGTTACCCAGCATGTTCATACTTTCATCCTTCACACTTACCCCGTGCACACGAAGGCACTTCATTAACTTTAACCAAGTGGACGACTTTAACTCTAAGTGGAGTAGTTTGCATGTGAGTTGACCATCCGTCTCTTTCCTGACACGACAGAGGTGTTTAGGCCTATATCTATCCCTACCTGGGGGTTATCTAAGTCTGATGAGAAATACATTCATAAAGAAGTAGAATCATTGCTTAACCGGTGAACGTCGGCAGACCCTTTTCTGGGCTTTCACGAGTTGTGGCTGTGGTACGCTGGACCCTAAAAAAGGCTCACCATAGAACCCATAATTCGAGCTAATTGTAGGAGGTTGTGGCATAGAGCAACCCACCATACATGCCCTGGGTCATAGTGGTGGGTGAGTGAGCTTGAGATGGGCATTTTTGTCAAAGGTGGTGCTGTAAGATCATGGCAGACTGAATTATCTATCCACACAGTAATCACTTGTCAAATTCTCTAAAGTAGACAACAAGCGACTCTCGGCTAGATGCCACGCGTCACAAGAATGTTTATTTTCTAACAAACACCACCCAAAAAAATTGGAGTTTGAGTAAAAGTAAATATTTTTCACAGCTTTATGGTTATGAGAGGAGTACTCTGATGTACGTTCCATGCTCTTTTCTTAGTGTCAAAATGCAGTGTAATGTTGCCGTTTCTCGGCCACCTCTCGGCTTTCCCATAGCCGACGCCCACGGGTTAAGGAAGGTGTGATAGAAAAGAGTCAATCCCCTTGGAGGGCGCAATTACTATTTAGTAACCGAAGACGACCGACACACGAGTGGCATGGAAGTTGATTACTCACAGACTATTAACCGCTCCACTCAACTAGACGCTTATCAATCCCTGTATTAACGGCTTGGTGAATTCCTTGGCTAAGTACAAAGTGTACAGTAAACTTGGCTTAAAATGCTTACTGCCAAGCCCCCTCAGAGACGGTGAGAAGGTGTACGCTGCTTCTGAGGCTGACGGACGGCTGTATCAGAGCACGAGGATCCCGTTTGGATAGTAGCCGCGTTCCAACGTGCAACTAACGCTATTTTTTTCAGATATCGACCTTGAAGCCACCCTTGCGTACTTAATATAATCGATTATATTCACCTTTTTCTCTGAAACCTTACCTCTCTCAGAAAGACTCCAACCTGCTGTGGAAAGAGAGGCTACTGCTATCATCGAAGCTGTACGCAAATGGAGACTTTCTCACCGGGAGGAGGTTTGCTATAACAACTGACCAGCCAGCAGTGTCTTTGATGTTTAAGTTGAATCACTCTTCAGAGATAAAGAACGACAAAATAATGCGATGGCGCCTGGAACTCTCCGGATGCCAGTATGATATTCAGCCTCGCCCGGTAATGGAAATGTTCCTTGTGACACATTGCCCCCAGCTTGTACCACTTCTCTTTCCCGCCCTGCTCCTCTCGATGAGGGTCCTGCCTCACTCTGCCATCCTGGTGTTACTTGATTTTGACATTTTATGAGGTCCAAAAATTTACCTTGTTCTCTGGATGATGTAAAAAGTTTTTTTTACAATACACTATTTGCTCTGAGCTGAAACGTAGATATTTCAGGACTCCAGTAGCTAAACTCATCCAGTCCATGCAACCCTTTGACAGAATGTCCGGAGATTTTATTGGACCTAAAGCTTCTTGCTCTAGGAACAAATACCTCCTCGCTGCTTTCGGTTAATGCTCCAGACTTCCTTTCGCCTTTCCCTGCACTGACATGTCTGCTCCAACTGTTGTCTCGTGCCTCAGGAAGCTCTCTGCATTATTCGGCTGTCCGTCATCGAGTCACTGATAAAGGATCTCAGTGTATGTCTAGAGAGGTTTGTAGTTTTCTTGTGGGGAATGGTATAGTTTGTACTCCCTCCACACCATACCACCCCAAGGCAATGGCCAGTGTGAGAGGGAATCAGTACCTGACACTGCTTTCCACTCCATTAGATCACTGCTCTGTACACACACTAAAAAAACTATCGTTACAGTGGGGCCCGACGAATTTCACACTGAGCAACCCAGTAATCTCGGCAGGGTTGGTAAAAGTGCAATCACCCCCACCACCTCAACTCTACTGGGGGAGTAGGACAGGACCCACGTAAGGGAGGGATGGAGAGGAGACACTGAGATACCAGATATCACCATAATATTACGGAGTGATTTGAGTGCCACTTGTTCAAGCTTTACATTCACAAATAATAAAACAATAATGTTCATATGATATACATAACAGCGGTGGGTAAAGTAGTCCCCATGTCAAAGACAAAAACATCAACCATCAATGCATGTCAGATATAGTTCAGTTCATAATGTGACAACCTGGAACTAATGCTTCCACTGAGCGTGTCTTTTCTCTCATGAACAAGCTGTTGGCATCTGGAAAAAAAAACTCAGATTGCAACGCTAAAAGCATTGATTGTTGGTGAGAAAAAAAGACTAACAATAACGCAAGGTGTTTATTATATGGTGTCCAAACTGGACGAAATTTTAACTATTCACCTGTGTGTGGTGTTACAGCCTAATTTCATCAGCCAAACACGACAATATTATAGTGCTACATACAACACAGACCAATTTACTTCGACTAAGACTCCACCTGTGTGTTTCCTGAAGCGTTACTGAGCCAACTCAAATTCTACTGCTTCATTTACGAGTCCCGCTCACTTGATTCAGGCTAGTGAAGCCACACCAAACATGAGCAGTGATACCAACATGAGTAGCATGTTATCAACGGCTTCGTCCTTGGCGTCAGTGTGTATAGTGACAAATGTGTAACTATACATGTTTGAGTGTGTACGCCTCAACAAGACTCCCAGCCCTCCTCCTGCCGCACAAGCACCGAGCTCACCCGGTGAAGACACTCGTGAGACTAACAATAACTCGCTCTTCTCCAGAATTAGGAAACCCGTAGATATGCAAACATATTACTAATATTTCGCGTTGTAAATACTTTAAATGTACATTTTCTATATATCCATTGTATTGTTTAATGTACACTCTCACCATAGGCTTCTCGAACACCTGGGCACGATGGATGTGAAAATGATTCAATCGTGGCTGGTCGCCTTGGAAGAATGAAAGTTGGTGCCCCTGATGGTGATGACGCACCTGAACCCATCACTGCATATGATACGTTCCCAGCCTGTGTTGATTTGATGGTTGCAATAAGTCATGCTCACGTTAGTCGCAATGGAGACCTCACAAGACCAGCGCAAAGTCATTGCTATCCGTCACACTGAAGGCCTGTGCGGCTCCTGCTACCTACTTAAAAATGTCCAAGTTATCATAGAAATGTGAGAGAGAGACGGGCGAGACGTGAGGTCTACGAGGACAATTCCCGTGCAATACGTCTCCACCTGACCGCCCCAGCAGAGCAGGCAGGCGATCTCGGCTTCGCCCATCGCTGAGCGGGCTTTTGTGATTTTCTATTTACACCCTTGAGCTGGGTTTCTTTGCTCTAAATAAAAACAGTAACATACAGGGCCGGTTGTACTGAGAATATTATGAACTTGCCGATATCTCGTTTCCCGCTTCGTTAACCAACTGCCTTGTTGACCAAGTATTCCGACACCAACGCAAACCACGATATGATGAAATGGTCTACTTGTGCTCCCAAGATAATCTGACCCTGCACACGCAAACAGACCGAAAATAATATACACAAACAACTTGCCTTACGTACTTATTCACCTGTTATTGGGAAGAAACCAATAAGTACCACCTAACGACGCCCCACCCCCTCTTCCATTATCTTACCCTGCACAGGCAACGAGAGGCTTTCTGACATAGATAATCCGGCCCTGCACACACACACACACACACACACACACACACACACACACACACACACACACACACACACACACACACACACAGTCCAGTAGGGGGCGTGGGATTATTGCCTTCGTGACGGCTCCCACTGTTGTTTTGCTTGAGTTGTCGGAATCTTTTCTTGTTATTTTCCTGACTCTTAATTTCTATTGACTTGCTTTTTTTTTTTTCACTTGCTTTTTATATTTATTCTTTTTACACTTTTAATCTCAAAATTTGCTACTTGCCGGATCATAAAGTTTTATAATTGCTTAATTTTCCTGCTAATAGTTTTGTTGTTTGCTTTTCATGTCCATTACTCTACTTGCACAGATCTTGTTGTTTTTTGTTTCGCACTTGAAGATTTTGTTTTCACACACTTGTACAGCCTTTACTTTCTTTGCTCTTTTATTCCACAGTCTTTTCACATAATTTTTCCGGTCCTCTATCTGGTTGTTGTTGAGTGCTGTGAGTGCCAGTATGTTGCCAAGTTTGGTGTCAGTGTCTGCGTCAGGAAGTTGTATGGATAAAGTAGTGTCGTTTCTGATGTCATAATTCTCTGGACATTCTAACAGAAAATGTTGCAAAGTCTCACTTTCATGTCCACAACACGGGCATTCCTCAGGCTTGTTTTGAAACTTATTCCTCCAATTTAAATTTAATGTGTTTGTTCTTCCTCTGACTAGTATCCTGCTGCCTTCTGTGTCATCCATCCAACTTTCCTCAGACACATTTTTCTTAAGCTTGGCATATACTGTTAGAGTTGTTTTTGTTGTATTTCTGTTACCCATGCCTGGGAATCCCATTTTATGATGCGGTCTACTATACCATTCTTTTTAATGTTCTTTAATCCTTCAAGTGTTACATTACCTTCCCTCATATATTTCTTTAATGTTCTAATCCAGCTACTCTTTCCTTTCTCATATTCAAAGTGAAAAATTTCTCTGCATAGCTCATTTCCTCCTTCTTCCAGCAGATTTTTAGCATATAGTAGTTTAATTTTCATATCTCTTGCTGTGCAGGATGTTGCACCCACCTCGCCTCTCAAAGCTGTGCTAGCTGTGTAAGTTGGTGTCTGCAGTATTGCTCTGTGCACTGAGTTTTCTATTTGTTGTAATTTTTGAAGGTCTTCCTTGTTGTACTCTACGTTTTCTGCCGCATAAAGTATTACTGACAGCTCTAGTCCTTTCCAATAGTTTTTCCCAATTATGAGTCGGTTACAACATCTGGATGTAATACTGTACGTCATGTTTGCGAGTTGGTTTGCCTTGTTTAATCTTTCCTTCTCATGTTCTGAATAACAGTTTCTTTTGTTTGATATTTTTACTCCAAGGTAGGTTATGTTATCTCCTACTTGTATGCCTTCAATATTTTCTGGCTGTTCTTTATCATTGAATAGGATTATTTTGCTTTTCTCCTTATTTATCTGCAGCCCATATTCTTCTGCCACTCTCTGTACCTCCCTTATACTACAACATGCCTCTGCCTCTGAATGGGCTAAAAGTAAGCCATTATCTGCATAGTATAAGATGGGGATGTTAAATTTATTGCTCTTAAAGCCAAAGTTACTTAGTTGGAGATGTTTTATTATTTGGTATGTGATAAGGAGGAACAGGAGAGTAGATCCATTACACCACTGCTTAATTGCATTCGTAATGCTGATTGATGTTTGCCTTTCGCCATTAATTATTAGGTTAGTTTTGTCACCTGTATAAATATTTGCAATTATATTTATCAGCTAAGGGTGTATATTATTTAACATTAGTGCCTTAAAGAGACTTGCTCTGTCCACTAAATGAAAGGCTTTCTTGTAGTCTAGTGAGATGACAAATAATTTCTTTTTCATTTCAAAACTTTCTTTTATGCAATGTTTCAGTATGTAAAGATTGTCATTTATGCCTCCCTTCTCTGTAAATCCCGCTTGCATTTCATTTCTGTTTCCGGACTCATGTATGTGTTTCTCTATTTTTTTCTCTTATTACACACACACACACACACACACACACACACACACACACACACACAGAGAGAGAGACAGACGCACACACAGCGCAGTACATAGGCCAACTTATCCATCTGTTGCTGTTACGAAAAAAGAATAAAAACATTACCTAACAACCTCCCTCCCTCCCATTGTCTTACCTTAAGCCTTTTCTTTATAGGGGACGAATCTGTTTCTCTCTACTGAGGCTTCGTTCCTGCCGTGATAGTTTGTGACAGTCCAAGTAATCAACTGACTCCCTCCTCTTTTTCAGGTTTGCTTATTGCTGATATTTCCCGTCACGGCCCAGCCACTCAACACAACACCGGCACACTAAGACACCCAACCTGAACTGACTCCCTCCATGCTAAGGCAGTGCTCTGATTGGTCGAAGACAGTGACTTTCAAAATAGCGCCTTCTGATTGGACGAGCCTATTATCATTGCCAGAGTCGCTATCGAACAAATTTTGTCTGTGGATTTCTTATTGGTTTATTATAAATAGATCAGGCTCATTATTAGAGCTGTGTGTACTCGCTCATTTTTTTTGTAATTTATGTAACCTGATATATCAAAGTGTTTTTCATTGTTACATTTTCGTCTAGTTTTGGAGGTGCTGTAGGAGAGTTTGCATGAACACCAACAACAGCAGTCAGCAGCAAAACACGGTGCGAAGAAAACGCCTCCCGCGGCAGTGACTTGGAATGAAGAACCTTGCCCATGACCGTAATTTTGGCAGATTGTTTTTTCGGGGCTAAGGGCATCTTAGGTTCATGGGTTGTGTGGGGAGGGTGGCGAACGAGGCGAGCATGGGGGAGATCGCGTGGTTTCCGTTCGTGGTAAAAAAATCCCTGAATGTAAGGGTTTTCCCTACATGGAGGACATTCTTCATCCATCAAAACTCAAAAGCTACATGACTGGGACGCATTTCGTGTTCCCACCAAAACCCCTGCACCTGCTTTGGGTGAGAGGGGGGAGAATGGGCAAGCACTAGAATAATATCGTGTAATTGATGACCTTGTCTACGGGTGTACTATTATTAACTCATATGGAGGAGGAAAATTTTAAGGTTTCATAATTACAATTCATAATATACACTGCGGCTCCAGCAGCACTGCTTTTCTGTCAAGTTTGAAGAAATTGGCTCTTCTCGAATTCCGGCTGCCGACCTCTGCCCTAGATGAACTATATAATTGCAGTGTAATAAAACAGGCAAGCAATTGGCTCCCGCTCCTGGAGGCGGCGCGCGCAGCCAGCCGAGTCGCCCCGCCCTCCTCGAGGGTTGAGCAGCTCCCATTGGCTCCCGTTCCTCCCAGCCCAGCCGAGTCGCCCCGCCCTCCTCGAGGGTTGAGCCACTCCCATTGGCTCCCGTTCCTCCCAGCCCAGCCGAGTCGCCCCGCCCTCCTCGAGGGTTGAGCCACTCCCATTGGCTCCTGTTCCTCCCAGCCCAGCCGAGTCGCCCGGTCCTCCTCGAGGGTAGAGCCGCTCCCATTGGCTCCCGTTCCTCCCAGGCCAGCCGGGTCGCCCAGCCCTCCCTGATGGTTGAGCCACTCCCATTGGCTCCTGTTCCTCTCAGCCCAGCCGAGTCGCCTCGCCCTTCTCGAGGGTTGATCCGCTCCTATTGACTCCCGTTCCTCCCAGCCGAGTCGCTCAGCCCTCCTCGAGGGGTGAGCCACTCCCATGGGCTCCCGGTCCTCCCCACCCAGCCGAGGCGCCCCGCCCTCCTCGAGAGTTGACCCACTTCCATTGGCTCCCGGGCCTCCCAGCCCAGCCGAGTCGCCCGCCCTCCTCGAGGGTTGAGCCACTCCCATTGGCTCCCGTTCCTCCCAGCCTAGCTAAGTCGCCCCGCCCTCCTCGAGGGTTGAGCCACTCCCATTGGCTCCTGTTCCTCACAGCCAGGTCGCTCCGCCCTCCTCGAGGGTTGAGCCACTCCCATTGGCTCTTGTTCCTCACAGCCGAGTCGCCCCGCCCTCCTCGAGGGTTGAGCCATTCCCATTGGCTCCCGTTCCTCCCAGCCGAGTCGCCCGCCCTCCTCGAGGGTTGAGCCACTCCCATTGGCTCCCGTTCCTCCCAGCCCAGCCGAGTCGCCCCGCCCTCCTCGAGGGTTGAGCCACTCCCATTGGCTCCTGTTCCTCACAGCCGAGTCGCCCCGCCCTCCTCGAGGGTCTCACACAGACGGCACTGCGATCGCCATCAAGCACAATCAAAATTTTAAATTACTAGATGACTTCATTTCTGACGCCCTCGCGGTGGAGATCACCACTCTCACGGGCAAGGTCATCATCTTCGTATCTTCAGGAGACAGATCCCTGTGTACATGATAGCCGATCCCAACGCCAACCACCCGACTCTAGGCTACACGCATACCAACACCAAAGGAAGACAAATACAACACCTGATTAATCAACGAACCATTCACACATAGGCCCACACTTCCCCACATACATAGCTCACAACACAGCCACAACACCGGATATCATCCTCGCAAACAACAACACTTATCACAATATCAGCATTACTCGAGGCCCCATCACCATGAGCGACCACATCCCTGTCATCCTTACCATCTCTTCTACTCCCATCCAAATCCCTACACGCCCCAGACCCAACTTCAACCAGGCCAACTGGGATCAATTTCTCACAGATATCGCTGAAAAACTCAGGGACTCTCCCGTCAACCCGCAGCTTCGATTGACTTCATCGACACGTATCTTCAAGAATGGTACAACACAGTTGTGACCGCAGTAAAAAACAACATTCCAACAACACGCCACAAAACTCTAACACACTCTCACTTGAGTCACACGACACGCACCCTAATAGCACAACACAAAGCCATACAGCATGAGGCCAACACCAACGGCTGGACTTATCCTCTCTATAAACGCCACAAACAGCTCCAACTCACGCTACAACAACACTTGCAGAGCGACAGCCGCGCCCACTGGGGCGAGGTCATTGCGGAGACAGCCTCACTATACCATGACCCAGCCACCTTCTGGCGTAAGACAAAACAACTCATGGGAACCGACACGACGAACCCCACAACCTCTTCTCCCCCACACGCGACAAAGTGTACGACAACAACGAGAAGGAGACGCTACACAGAAATCACTGCGAAGACGTTTTCAGTGACGCGGACGAAGACTGGGACGACGAAGAGACAGAGACTGAAGTACGCGACTTTCTCGCCAATAACCTCCATAGACTTTCCCCTCACGTCAATGCAGACCCCAGCAGGGCCGGTCTTACAGCCACCCGTTTTCGTTCGCTGGCCAGCGAACGAAAGCCTTCCGTGCGCGATCGGGTCTTACAGTCACTCTCGACGGCTGCTTTTCGGTCGCTCGCGAAAGAAAAATCGCCGTTTTGGTAAGGAGATTTTGTGGAGCGGTTGAGGTGGCGAAAATGAGATTTGTGCCCAATAAATTCAAAGTAAATGAGTAAATCTGCAATGATATGACATACCTAGCATGCAGAAAGCATATATAAGGCAAATAATTATTTAAAACACCTTTATGTTTGTTGAACAAGCGTTTCATTGGGCAGCGTATCGTACACCGCCAGCACAACAGAGTCTGTCGTCTCAGCCAACGCAATGGATATTTTCGGCAAGTATATTTAGTGTTTTATTATCTATCGACATTTCTTTTTGAAAAAGTTGTGTGTAGTTGTCTTCGTGGCTCATGTGGGTATGCTGACAGGCTGAACAAACCATTGCATATACCTGTGGGTTTAGTAGCACTCAGTCAACATAAAGTATTGTATGAAATATTAAGAATATTTAAGACAGCCACCCAAAAAGCATTTAGGTTATAATTGAACTATTCATAATAGCTGGTCCCAGGCAGGGGGGGGAGAAAAAACACAGAACTATAGGATTACACCCATCACGGGTGTTACATGAAGACATAAGAACATAAGAACACAGGAGTCTGCAGGAGGCCGGTAGGCCTGTACGAGGCAGCTCCTTTGACCCTAAGCTCCCGTGTATCTATCCCCACCGAACATCGCTGTCCATGAATTTATCTAATCTATTTTTGTATGTGAGAATTGTATTGGCACTCACCACGTGACTGCTAAGCCTATTCCACTCATCCACCACCCTGTTAGTAAACCAATTTTTTGCCCCTGTCCCTGTTGAATCTGAATTTTTCCAGTTTAAATCCATTACTTCATGTCCTACCCGGTTCTCTTACCAACAAAGCCTTATGAATATCTCCCTTATTAAAGCCCTTCATACATTTATAAACCTCGACCATGTCTCCACGCACCCTTCGCCTTTCTAGAGAATGCAAGTTTAACTGTTTGAGTCTTTCCTCGTACGGTAAGTTTCTCAACCCCTGAATCATCTTAGTCATCCTCCTCTGCACCGATTCTAACATTTTGATATCCATTCTATAGTAAGGTGACCAGAGTTGAACCGCGCAGTCAAGATGAGGTTTAACTAATGCTAAATATAGTTTGAGGAAGACTTCGGCGCTTCTGTTGCTTACGCTCCTTGAAATAAATCCCAGCACCCTATTTGCTCGATTTCTAGTTTGAAAGCATTGTGCCCTTGGACGGAGATCAGAGCTCACTAAAACCCTAAATCTCTCGCACCCAGACCTGCTTATGAGAGTGTCATTTAAGCAATAGTTATGTGAGGGTTGTTCTTACCTACACTCATAATACTGCACTTCCCTACATTGAACCCCATATGTCATTTATCCAGTCATACAGTCTGTTGAGTTCATCCTGGAGAATACTAGCGTCCTCATCCGACTCAATTACTCTACCTATCTTGGTATCATCTGCAAACTTACTGACATCACTACTAATTCCTGTATCTAAGTCATTGATATAAATAATAAACAAATGTAGACCTAATACCGACCTTTGTGGGACCCCACTCGTAACACATCCCCAGTCAGATCTTTTACCTTTCACCTTTGGACCTTGATATTGGTAATTCCCCCTCAGAGTCAAATACTCAACAAGATCATACCCCCACCCATAGCTATAACTTGAGACCACGGGTTTAAATACTTCATTCCACCACTTTCAGATCATGATGTTGCGTTTTCTGATCATATTGTTGTACCTCGGCTCCCTACTCGCAACGACACCCATCCACCTGAAGCCTGGCGCCCTCACAGCATGCACACATAGGAGAGGTCTTCCTCATAGAAGATGTGCTCCTCGTAAAATATCCATATACTTCCTTGACGAACACCACAGACACAGTCAGGATAGTCTCAGAAAAACTACTCGGCATGGCAGACGCCATACGGGCCACCAAGACTAGGGAATCAAAGGCACCTTCTAGTACCAACTCTCGGAATCTTTTTCAGCTACTGGAGGATAGGATTCTGTTCTTACGGGGAAAAGTTGATGAGGTAGACATGGATTATAGTTTTCACTCAATTGGGTCCGCCTCAAAGTTCCTCTTCGGTACGGCAACCGACGAGGACGTGCGCGATTTGTGGGACCACTACGCTCATGTACTTTCCTTTGCTGCCCGAAATCGCAGGGTGATCAACGCCAATTGTAGGAAACTTGCGCGATTGCAGACTCATATTGAGGAACTGCTAGAGCAAACTAATAAGATGGTAGAAGTTATCAACATAGTTGTCAAGCAGATCGACCAGGTGAATCAGTTTCTCCTCCTAAATCAGGCCTTGCATGTATTGGAAAACGTCATTAACTCTGTCGCAACGGCAAATCAGCAGTTTATTAGCAACACGGTTGATGCAGCGCACGGTAGAGTCACACCTGCCTTGTTCCCTCTGCACGATTTGAGAACGACTGTCCAGATCGGGTATCAAAATTATAGTCTCAAGCCTTTATTTAATACAGACATGAGTCAATATTTTTACCCCTTGATTGAGTCCAGCCTCACCCCCGATGCCATAATCATTCATGTTCCATTTCAGACGGCGGACGTGTTTGAGGCACACGAAATTGTCCCGTTCCCTTTTTCAGCAAAGGACAGTGTGTTAGCCCTGGACACGACCCCGTCTCTTGTCTTAATCGCGAAGGATTTCGCTCTGTATTCGACAGCTAGCTACTCCCTCTTGCAATATTGCAAGGAGACGGTCTTCAGGCGATTCTATTGCTCTGCGTCTCTTTTTGCCTTCCTACCAGTTCGGGGAGGGGTATGCGAGATCGCCCTCACCCGGGTGAACGCGTCTGACGCTCTTTCCCTGTGCCCTTAGAAGCAGCTACCACCAACACCTGTTTTCCATAAGAACTTTTAGGGTCTACATTATTTTTATTTTCCTCAGTCCTTCTATGTATCAGTCATCTGCCCGGAGGGTACCACTTATCAACGGTGGTCACTATGCCATAGCGGAAGCATGCTATATCCGCTCCACTAACATAACAACGTACCCGTCCCGGATCCGTCTGGTTTTCACGGCCAATATTTCCCATCGAGTGTTTCCTCTGCTGTCTCTCGATAACATTCACTTCTCCAGCATCTCGTATGTGACTAATTCCCTTCATTCATTGTCTTTCGCAAACGAAACAGAGTCTGCAAAAACCCTGGAGGAAACGCTGCCTGAATACTTGCACCTCACCTACTTGTACCCTGGAATTTTTGTGCCAATGTTTCTGATGTTCGTCAGTCTCGTTGTCGTGTGCTACCTTATTAGGAGGATCTCTGTCCTGCACGATTATTTGGTTGCTCAGACGAGGCGACAGGATGCAAATAATCGTGCCAGCTGATAGATACTTATACATGTGTCCTTATATTTATCTTTTGCGAGATTTCTTATGATTCATGTCACACACGATGTGTTTTACCTCTCACTATTTATATTATGACTACACATATGTTCTTACATAGCCAGTGTTTTAATGTAATTGTATCATAAGCATTCTGCTTAACATGATTCCACTATGTATAATAATGGTAGCTAGACTGCCAGTTAGATTTTTGTAAATCGCGAGATCGCGATCACTGGTTGGTGACCGAGCAGTGTTATAGAAGGATATCAATGTATTATTATTATTATTATTATTATTATTATTATTATTATTATTATTATTACTATTATTTAATATTACCACGAACTAGGCATACAATTGTCAATGGAAAAAACCCACGACAGATAGAACACGCCACCTTATAGGAATGTCGTCCGTCAGTGTTTACCGTCTCAGTTTGTATATAAAGCATTTCATCAAGCGTGGAGGTCACCTTGACATACGTGACCAATTGTAACTTCATTATTTTCCAATCTGTAACTCGTGACTCCTTCACGAGAGTCCGACTGACACACACCGCAGTCTCTCTCTCGCTCAGACGCTCCTGTACATATAGGCTAAGAATATACTCGCCTTAAGGAAGCTGAAGTCTTAATCAACGCCTTTAAACGCCCCCGGTACGCCGTTACAGGCTGACTATGTTTATGTATATAAGAAGTAACATAATACGACAGGGAAATGCTGTGCTAAATTTTAGGCAAATCAAGCAGACTGCCCTTGCCATCAAATCAACTGAACAGGGCCTCAAGATGTTTAGCCTCCGCATCCCTCACCACCAAATCCAAAGGGAGGAATTCATCCCCATCACAACCTGCATGCGCTGTTATAAGATAGAACAACACCTCACAAAAGACTGCCCTCAACCCAAAACCTTCGCTATATGCTACGAATGTAGGGTGGAAGGACACCGCTTCACGACCTGCTCTGCCCAAGCGAAATGTGTAAACTGTTGGGAGGGACACCGCACCCTCGCCTACAAATGCCTTGAACGACGCAGGGCTGTGGTAACGGCGAAAGAGGCCAAGAAGACAAGGCAGCCCCAAACCTACAGCGGGGCCACCACATCAGCCTCTCCGGTGCCGATTCCCTCCCTCCCTGCCATTCAAGTTGACACCATAACATCGATCTTCACGTCCATGGCCCATGCACACTTCCAAAACAGCATTAACCCAGGGAGCTTCGAGACTGAACTCAACACGGTCCTCACTGCCAATAAGCTCCCTGCCATAAAGATCCCGGAGGTTCCTGACCCCTCCCAACTCCTCCCATCCATTCTTCTGCCAGCACCTGCCTCTACCTCCATCACTACCACGCCTCAGCCCCTCTCCCCTGTGAGCGCAGCCTCAGCCAGAGAAGAGCAAGTGTTGCGAGATGAAGCCTCGGTTTCCGACGCAGAGCAACCAACCACCCTGGCCTCTACTTCCTCTGCTCCTGCCTCCCCAGCCAGTGACGCCACACCCACATCTCAGTCCACCAGCCCCTCCCCCTCCTCCACTCACCTTGTCTCCCCTGCACCCCAAGTATCCAACATTGAGCACCGCAGACGCGATGCCACATTCACCTCTCTAACCCCTTCTCACTCAGGGCAAGTAGTTAATTCCTCTCCCTCTCCCCTTCCCTCTCGCCCTCCTTCCTCCCGCCGCACTGACCCTGTTCCCCACAAAATAAACAAAGCACACAACACCCGTAACAACAGACAAAAATGGAACATATAAGAGTCATACAGCATAACGTCCTCAATTGGAACAGACACAAATTCGACCTGATCAATGTCTATAGGGACCTGGATCCTCATATCATCCTTCTAATTGGCCACGGCGATCCCGATGGCGACAGTCTAAATTCTAAAGATTCACGGCTTCTCCGTACACAGGAAAAACTATTCAAACTCTCACACAGACGGCACTGCGATCACCATCAAGATGACTTCATTTCTAACGCTCTCGCTGTGGAGATCACCACTCTCACGGGCAAGGTCCACCTTCTACCAGCCCCCCTCCAGGAACCTCATTCCAATTCAAGATTTCACCTGTATCTTCAGGAGACAGATCCCTGTGTACATGGTAGCCGATCCCAACGCCAACCACCCGACACTAGGCTACACGCATACCAACACCAAAGGAATACAAATACAACACCTGATTAATCAACGAACCATTCACACATAGGCCCACACTTCCCCACATACATAGCTCGCAACACAGCAACAACACCGGATATCATCCTCACAAACAACAACACTTATCACAATATCAGCATTACTCAAGACCCCATGAGCATGAGCGACCACATCCCTGTCATCCTTACCATCTCTTCTACTCCCATCCAAATCCCCACACGCCCCAGACCCAACTTCAACCAGGCCAACTGGGATCAATTTCACCCAGAAATCGCTGAAAACTCAGGGACTCTCCCGTCAACCCGCAGCTTCGATTGACTTCATCGACACGTATCTTCAAGAATGGTACAACACAGTTGTGACCGCAGTAAAAAACAACATTCCAACAACACGCCACAAAACTCTAACACACTCTCACTTGAGTCACACGACACGCACCCTAACAGCACAACACAAAGCCATACAGCATGAGGCCAACACCAACGGCTGGACTTATCCTCTCTATAAACGCCACAAACAGCTCCAACTCACGCTACAACAACACTTGCAGAGCGACAGCCGCGCCCACTGGGGCGAGGTCATTGCGGAGACAGCCTCACTATACCATGACCCAGCCACCTTCTGGCGTAAGACAAAACAACTCATGGGAACCGACACGACGAACCCCACAACCTCTTCTCCCCCACACGCGACAAAGTGTACAACAACGAGAAGGAGACGCTACACAGAAATCACTGCGAAGACGTTTTCAGTGACGCGGACGAAGACTGGGACGACGAAGAGACAGAGACTGAAGTACGCGACTTTCTCGCCAATAACATCCATAGACTTTCCCCTCACGTCAATGCAGACCCCAGCAGGGCCGGTCTTACAGCCACCCGTTTTCGTTCGCTGGCCAGCGAACGAAAGCCTTCCGCGCGCGATCGGGTCTTACAGTCGCTCTCGACGGCTGCTTTTCGGTCGTTCGCGAAAGAAAAATCGGCGTTTTGGTAAGGAGATTTTGGGGAGCGGTTGAGGTGACGAAAACGAGATTTGTATCCTATAAATTCAAAGTAAATGAGTAAATCTGCAATGATATGACATACCTAGCATGCAGAAAGCATATATAAGGCAAATAATTATTTAAAACACCTTTATGTTTGTTGAACAAGCGTTTTATTGGGCAGCGTATCGTACACCGCCAGCACAACAGAGTCTGTCGTCTCAGCCAACGCAATGGATATTGTCGGCAAGTATATTTAAGGTTTTATTATCTATCGACATTTCTTTTTGAAAAAGTTGTGTGTAGTTGTCTTCGTGGCTCATGTGGGTATGCTGACAGGCTGAACAAACCATTGCATATACCTGTGGGTTTAGTAGCACTCAGTCAACATAAATTATTGTATGAAATATTAAGAATATTTAAGACAGCCACCCAAAAAGCATCCAGGTTATAATTGAACTATTCATAATAGCTGGTCCCAGGCAGGGGGGGAGAAAAAACACAGAACTATAGGATTACACCCATCACGGGTGTTACATGAAGACATAAGAACATAAGAACACAGGAGTCTGCAGGAGGCCGGTAGGCCTGTACGAGGCAGCTCCTTTGACCCTAAGCTCCCGTGTATCTATCCCCACCGAACATCGCTGTCCATGACTTTATCTAATCTATTTTTGTAAGTGAGAATTGTATAGGCACTCACCACGTGACTGCTAAGCCTATTCCACTCATCCACCACCCTGTTAGTAAAACAATTTTTTGCCTATGTCCCTGTTGAATCTGAATTTATCCAGTTTAAATCCATTACTTCATGTCCTACCCGGTTCTCTTTCCAACAAAGCCTTATGAATGTCTCCCTTATTAAAGCCCTTCATACATTTATAAACCTCGATCATGTCTCCACGCACTCTTCGCCTTTCTAGAGAATGCAAGTTTAAGTGTTTGAGTCTTTCCTCGTACGGCAAGTTTCTCAACCCCTGAATCATCTTAGTCATCCTCCTCTGCACCGATTCTAACATTTTGATATCCATTCTATAGTAAGGTGACCAGAGCTGAACCGCGTAGTCAAGATGAGGTTTAACTAATGCTAAATATAGTTTGAGGAAGACTTCGGCGCTTCTGTTGCTTACGCTCCTTGAAATAAATCCCAGTACCCTATTTACTCGATTTCTAGTTTGAAAGCATTGTGCCCTTGGACGGAGATCAGAGCTCACTAAAACCCCTAAATCTCTCTCGCACCCAGACCTGCTTATGAGAGTGTCATTTAAGCAATAGTTATGGGAGGGATTGTTCCTACCTACACTCATAATACTGCACTTCCCTACATTCTACCCCATTTGACATTTATCCGCCCAGTCATACAGTCTGTTTACTTCATCCTGGAGAATACTAGCGTCCTCATCCGACTCAATTACTCTACCGATCTTAGTATTATCTGCAAATTTACTGACATCACTACTAATTCCTGTATCTAAGTCATTGATATAAATAATAAACAAAAGTAGACCTAATACCAAACTTTGTGGGACCCCACTCGTAACACATCCCCAGTCAGATCTTTTGCACTATTTGCTTCCTATTGCTAAGCCACGCCGTGACCCAGTTTACCCCTTCACGATGTCTTCGAGGCCCCTCCTAATTTGCTCTTCTAAAATCAGGCACTAACACTGGGTTTGGTTCGCGGGTTACCGCCCAGCCTAAGCTAATACGAACCGTTCTGATACTTCTGATATATTTTTATGTTCTTATCAGTACGACTGTTTGTGTTATGAATAACTAGATAAGCGGTGATAAGCTACTGTGTTACAATGAAAGGTACCGTTACTATTTTAGCTCTAATAGATTATTAGTTAAAGAGTATTAGGTTACTAATTATTAGGTTTGCTTAGTTCTGTGGAATCATATATAATTTTCAGTCTATTAATTCACTATAGTTTATTGTAGCAGCAATAGCTTAATATTATCCTGAGCAGTGATGGGTTATTATCCTAATGTTGAGCTGCAGCTTAAAGATAGTGTCATTTGCCCTGACAGCTACTTCACAGCATGTATTCACAGCAGTAAGATGATTTTTCTCACTTATTTAAAATACTGACTACAGTATTCATTTTTGAGTAATTTATGAGAATGGCAGTTAAGGAGATTTTTTTAATATATGTATTTTCTTGAAATAGCTGTGTTGTTATTCTGTAAATATTTCGCTCCATTGTTCTCGTCGTTGTTTTCTGGTGCGATAATTATTTCCATACGATAAAGCATCATAGTTTACCAAAAACATGAAGTCAGTGCCTGTGAAATAGACCACTCAGGTCAGGCCAAAATCTTCTGGTAAGTCATGTAGGATTGTGCAGGTTAGGTTCGGCTTGGCCCCCTTCCTATCAGTTTTAAAAAGTTAAAGTTGGGGGCAAACGCTATAACTGCAATAGCATTAAAATTTGTTCTTCCATTCATCACTCTGTCCCTCAGTCACTGTTATATTGTACTTCTGTTGAAATTTTCCAGCTTGTCTCTTTCTCAGTTCTCTTGTTTTCTGCACACCCAACATTTATTTATTTTGATCCTAATTTCAACATGACAGCATTTTTTTTATATTAATACTTATATACATATACATATGTATCTCCCACAGGATGTGGAATTCTTCTGAATCTTAAGATTCTCGTCACAGTGAAATACCTGGTCACAAGCAATTTCCTCTTCACCATAGCTGACTGCATATATATATATATATATATATATATATATATATATATATATATATATATATATATATATATATATATATATATATATATATATATATATATATATATATATATATATATATATATATATATACCCTATATATATAATTTCTCTATCAGAGGAAGCACACCATGTGTCCGAAAAAGTTTATGATGTTGCTGGTATGGCAGGAGTTATGGAGTTAGACTACACCTAGGATCAGTCCGCTCATTCTCAGTAGTGATGTACAGGCTGACGGATGAGGTCAGGCAGCAGTCTCCGTGGACCATGGTATTTGTGGATGACACAGTGGTATGTAGTGAAGGCAGGGAAGAAACTGAAAATGACATAGAGAGGTAGAGGTATGCACTGTAGAAGAGGGATGAAAATCACCAGGAGCAAGACTGAGTACATGTGAGTGAGCCTCTGGAGATGTAAATAATGGTACAGTGAGGTTTCAATGAGTGCAGTTGGCAAAGGTGAAAATCTTCAAATACTAAGGCTTAACAGCCCAAAGCAATGGAACGTGTGCTACAGAAGAGAAGAAAAGAGTACCGTACAGGCCAGATGGAATGGAGGGAGAATGGTGACAGGATCATCCACTATTTGTGCTCCAGGACAAAGCCCTGCGTCTGTCCTGCGGTGACTGTGTCCATTCATAGCATCAAAAAGAAGTCAAGCTACAGATATCATAAAAGACCTTTTGCTGTAAGAAAATTTTAAATGGTAATACGTTTACTTGTATTTTTAACATAGAAAGATAAATGATTAGACTGTGTAATCCTTTTTCATCGCACGTACTAAGGCTAACTAGAACTATATTATCAATAAAATAGTAATATGAAATAACGATAAATTCCTTACCTCTGCCCCATGCTAAATAAATAAAGGTAGAGTTGGGGGCATATGCTATAGCTGCATGTGGCCTCATTGCTCATCTCCATCTTATTGGCCCTAGAGCTGGTTGTTGGCAAGAACTACTTACTCTGGGACATGGCTAGTGTGACAGGAGTTATCAGTTTCCTTCCCCAGGTTTTCCCAAATATCCATTTGTTTGAGTGAAGAAACAATTCCCACTACTTTTTTTCTTACTATTTTCAGATTAATAATACTCAAAACCATTATAATTTGAAGAAAATATACAAACAAGTAGTTCAAATGAGGTAATAAAGGTAAGGTAAAGTTGGGGGCATACGCTGTAGCAGCGCGTGGCCTCGGTGCTCATCTCCGTAGCATTAGCCCCTGAGCCTGTGGTGGGAGGGAGCCCATTACCGCGGGACACAGGGCCAGTGTGACATCCGGGTTGCCACAGTTTACCTTCCCCAGGTTTCCCCAGGTACCCATTTATCTACCAGCCAGAGAGGGAGGATGAACAGCTGGGTGAGCTGCACACCGACTGCCCGGGCTGGGATTCAAACCCGGGCCCGCGGAGTAGAAGACAGGCACGCTGACCACTAGACCACGGAGGAGTATAAAGTATAAAGTAATAACGAGAACTAACTAATCTAAGCAAACCCAACATACCCCTGCCAGCACTGTCAGTGCACTGGACAGTCTGGGCGGTGGCTGCAGTGGTTAGATTTGGTTATGTTACGGCTGCTTAGGTTAGTCAATACTTATAATGTAAACCTTCATAATATGGCTAAAGAGCATTTATTTTTGCCCTTTGCCCACAGCTTGGAGGAGTATTTTGAAGTGGCAGAGCTAAACTATTTACCAAAGACTTTGTAAATAGTCTTCCTAGGGCGTTTTATCCAGTATTCCCCCTTTTTTATCACACTGAAAAGGAGAATGAACAGCTGGGAGGGTGGCACGTCAAAAATGCCCAGTACATTATTAAAAAAACACTGATGCATTGGTTAGCAGGTTCAGCAGCACATCCGTGTGTCCGTGTATGAATCTCAGCTTGATCAGTCGACACGCAGCTCACCCAGCTATTCGTGCACCCTTTTGGGCTGACTAACTAATGGGTATTTAGAAAAACTTTGGGAAGATAAACTGTGGGTAGCAGAAATGTCACACTGGCCCTGTCATTATTATTATTATTACCCATCACAGACTCAAGCTTTGAGGTATGCCCACAACTCTACCTGGAGACAAGGTAATCCTGAAAACATGATTTATCTCGAGAAAAACAACTGTGACCGCTGCACAGTTCATGGTACGCGCCGATAAATCACGTGACTTTGTTTACGTTTTAACACTCACGCTTGCCAACCTCGGCCGACCAGTTATACCAACACTGCCGACGATTTAGGTTCGGTGCGAGTCTCGTTGGGGAGCGTAAATCTTTGATTGTAGGACGGGCGTCTTGCTCTCGTACGCCAGCCAACGAACCAAGTGCGCGTTTTCGTTTTACCGCTCCCGAAAGGACTGTAAGACCGGCCCTAAATTCTGATAAGTTCCTCACTTTTGAAACTACATCCGAACACATCCTTTCCATAATCAAAGGCATGAAAAAGACATGACCAGGACAAAGTGGTA
>NW_026110572.1:90000-98920 GCF_024679095.1 Eriocheir sinensis
TTCCAGTAAATCAATGTCCTTTCTGTAATTAGGAGACCAGAACTGTACTGCATACTCGAGGTGCGGTCCTACCATGGAATTATACAAGGCTAGCATCACGTCTGGCGTTATACACTCGAAGTTCCTCGCTATGAACCCGAGCATAGTGTTGGCTTTGTTGTATGCTTTTTTATAGTGATTCGCGTGTTTCAGGTCACTGCTGATAATGACTCCAAGATCCTTTTCCTCCTGCATCGCTTGCAGAGGTCTCCCATTCATGATGTATGTGTGGTTACTATTTCTGGACCCAATGTGCATGACTTTGCATTTTTCAACATTAAAGGACATTTGCCATTTTTCCTACCATTCGATAATGTGATTGAGGTCTTTCTGAATGATTTCGCAGTCGGTCTTTGTGAGGGCCTTTCCCACACCTTGGTGTCATCTGCAAATCTCGATATTGTGGATTTCAGTCCTGATTCGAGGTCGTTGATATATATGATGAAGAGAATGGGTCCCAGCACTGACCCTTGAGGCACTCCACTAGTGACTGGAAGCCAATCGGAAGGCTGTCCGTTGAGTAGTACTCGTTGTTTTCTGTCGGTGAGCCAATCTCTAATCCACGCGATCAGATTGGCTCCGATGCCCGCCGAGTGCAGTTTCTTAAGGAGTCGCTCGTGCGGTACCTTGTCGAAGGCTTTCTGAAAGTCCAGGTATATAACATCACTGGGGATGTGGGCATCCCAGTTCTTATATATACCTTGGAAGAAGTCTAATAAATTCGTTAGGCAGGAGCGCCTGTTTCTGAAGCCATGCTGGGTGTCGGAGATTACATTATTGTCTTCTAGAAACTTAACAAGTTTGTCTCTAATAATCTTTTCGAGTATTTTTCTTGCCACTGATGTCAAACTTATGGGCCTGTAGTTTACTGCAACGCTTTTGTCTCCTTTTTTGAAAATTGGTGTTACGTTCGCCATCTTCAAGTCTTCCGGGACCTTTTTCAATTGAACAGACTGGTTGAATATGTTAGTGAGTGGCTGAAGTATTTGTTGTTTAAGCTCTTTTAATACCCGTGGGGACAAACCGACAAGTCCTGTTGACTTGTTCGTGTCGAGTTTATCCAAATACTCTTTCACTTCTTGGTCGCATATTGAGTCAATAATATTATTTATCAGGGGCGTGACTCCCCTCGGCGGGTCAGGGTTCTCGGGCATGGTTTCGATGTTTTCGACTGTGAATACGGATGCAAAGTTACTGTTGAGGATTCTGGCCATCTGTTTACTGTCCTGAGTTGCAGCTCCAGTCTCGTCTGTCAGGGGACCAATATTGGATTTTACTTTCTTTTTCGATCTGATGTATGTGAAGAATTTTTTTAAAGTTTGTCTTGATGTCACGCGCTATTTGTTTTTCGTAGTTGCGTTTACTACTCCAAATAAGGGTGCGACAAGCTCTGAGGCTGTTGTGGTACTGAGTACGGGCTTTGGCCGTGTCATTCTCTTTCATTAGGTTATAATTCCTTTTTTTTTAAGTTTAAGTTTAAGGAGGGGAGGAAGAGGAAGGAGAAGGAGGGGAGGGAAAGGAAGGAGAAGGAGGGGAGGGAGAGGACGGCGAAGGAGGGGAGGGAGAGGAAGGAGAAGGAGGGGAGGGAGAGGAAGGAGAAGGGGGGAGGGAGAGGAAGGAAAATGAGGCGAGAGAGAGCAAGGAGAAGGAGGGGAGGGAGAGGAAGGAGAAGGAGAGGAGTGAGAGGAAGGAGAAGGGGGGAGGGAGAGGAAGGAGATGGTGGGGAATGAGTGGAAGGAGAAGGAGAGGAGTGAGAGGAAGAATAAGGATGGGAGGGAGAGGAAGGAGAAGGAGGGAAGGGAGAGGAAGGAGAAGGAAGGGAGGGAGAGGAAGGAGAAGGAGTGGAGGGAGAGGAAGGAAAGGAGGAGGGAGAGGAAGGAGAAGAGGGGAGGGGAGGAAGGAGAAGGAGGGAGGGAGAGGAAGGAGAAGAGGAGGAGTGAGAGGAAGGAGACGGAGGGGAGGGAAAGGAAGGAGAAGAAGAGGAGTGAGAGGAAGGAGAAGGAGGGGAAGGAGAGGAAGGAGAAGGAGGGGAGGGAGAGGAAGGAGAAGAAGAGGAGTGAGAGGAAGGAGAAGGAGGGGAGGAAGAGGACGGCGAAGGAGGGGAGGGAGAGGAAGGAGAAGGAGGGGAGGGAGAGGAAGGAGAAGGGGGGAGGGAGAGGCAGGAGAAAGAGGGGAGGGAGAGGAAGAAGGGGGAGGAGGAAGGAGAAGGAGAGGAGGGAGAGGAAGGAGAAGGAGGGGAGGAGAGGCAGGAGAAGAAGTGGAGGTAGAGGAAGGAGAAGGAGGGGAGGTAGAGGAAGGAGAAGGAGGGGAGGAAGAGGAAGGAGAAGGATGGGAGGGAGAGGAACGAGAAGAAGGGAGGGAGAGGAAGGAGAAGAGGAGGAGAGGAAGGAAAAGGAGGGGAGGAAGAGGAAAGAGAAGGAAGGAGGGAGAGAAGGAGAAGGGGTAGGAAGAGGAAGGAAAAGGAGAGGAGGGGAGAGGAAGGAGAAGGAGGGAGGGAGAGGAAGGAGAAGGAGGGAGGAAAGGAAGGAGAAGGGGAGGGATAGGAAGGAAAAGGAGGGGAGGGAGAGGAAGGAGAAGGGAAGAGTGAGAGGAAGGAGAAGGAGGGGAGGGAGAGGAAGGAGAAGGAGGGTAGGGAGAGGAAGGAGAAGGAGGGGAGGGAGAGGAAGGAGAAGGAGGGAAGGAGAGGAAGGAGAAAGAGGGAGATGAGAGGAGAAGGAGGGGAGGGATAGGATGGAGAAGGGGAGGGAGAGGAAGGAGAAGGAGGGGAGGAGAGGAAGGAGAAGGAGGGAGGAGGGAAGAAGAAGGGGGGAGGAGAGGAAGGAGAAGGAGGGGAGGAGAGAAAGGAAGGAGAGGAGAGAGGAAGGAGAAGGAGGGGAGGGAGAGGAAGGAGAAGGAGGGGAGGGAGAGGAAGGAGAAGGAGGGGAGGGAGAGGAAGGAGGAGGAAGGAGGGAGAGGAAGGAGAAGAAGGGGAGAGGAAGAAGAAGGAGGGGAGAGAGGAAGGAGAAGGAGGAGGAAAGGAAGGAGAAGGAGAGGAAGGAGAAATGGGGAGTGAATGGAAGAAGAAGGAGGGGAGGGAGAGGAAGGAGAAGGAGAGGAGTGAGAGGAAGGAGAAGGAGGAGAGGAAGAGGAAGGAGAAGGGGTGGGTGAGAGGAAGGAGAAGGAGTGGAGTGAAAGGAAGGAGAAGGAGAGGAGGAGATGAAGGAGAAGGAGGAGGAGAGGAAGGAGAAGGAGAGGAGTGAGAGGAAGGAGAAAAAGGGGCGTGAGAGGAAGGAGAAGGAGGAGAGGAAGAGGAAGGAGAAGGAGGGGAGGGAGAGGAAGGAGAAGGAGAGGAGTGAGAGGAAGGAGGAGGAGGGGTGGAAGAGGAAGGAGAAGGAGGGAGTGAGAGGAAGAAGTAGGGGAGGGAGAGGAAGGAGAAGGAGGGATGAGAGGAAGGAGAAGGAGGGGAAAGAGAGGAAGGAGAAAGGGGAGGGAGAGGAAGGAGAAGGAGAGGAGTGAGAGGAAGGAGAAGGAGGGGAGGGAGAGGCAGGAGAAGGAGGGGAGGGAGAGGAAGGAGAAGGGGGTAGTGAGAGGAAGGAGAAGGAGGGGAGGGAGAGAAAGGAGAAGGGAGGAGGGAGAGGAAGGAGAAGGAGGGGAGGAAGAGGAAGGAGAAGGGGGGGGTGAGAGGAAGGCGAAGCAGGGGAGGGAGAGGAAGGAGAAGGAGAGGAGTGAGAGGAAGAAACATGGAAACATTGAAACATGGAAACGCAGGCAACAGAAAGCCTATTGGCTCATTACGAGGTTGCCCGCTTTGGTGATTTAATCTGCTCGACAGCCTGGGGCCTGGGGAGCAGATGAAAGCACCTCGACATTGAGGAGCAGATGAAAGCGCCTCGATATTGAGGAGCAGATGAAAGCAACTCAATATTCAGTTTACTCCCGACGCAGCGAAGTGACGGTCGATTCTATATTTGAAGGAGTTGATAGTATTCGCATTTACTACTTCTGAAGGAAGATTGTTCCAGTGACGGATGACTCGGTTTGAAAAGAAACTCCTTCCGATGTCTGTGTTACATCGACTAGACTGAATGGGTAAACCGTTATTTCTAGTTCTTAGGTTGGTTTGCAATTCAAAGAAATTGGAGTAATCGACGTTATTGAATTTTTTTAGATACTTGAAGACTTGAATCATATCTCCTCGTAGGCGTCTTTTCTCCAATGTAAAGAGATTGAGTCGCTTGAGTCGTTCCTCGTACGGTTGAGCCCTTAAGGTTGGTATCATTTTCGTGGCGCGTCGTTGAATCCTTTCCAGTAAATCAATGTCCTTTCTGTAATTAGGAGACCAGAACTGTCTGTACTGCATACTCGAGGTGCGGTCTTACCATGGAATTATACAAGGATAGCATCACGTCTGGCGTTTTACACTCGAAGTTCCTCGCTATGAACCCGAGCATAGGAAGAAGAAGGAGGGGAGGGAGAGGAAGAAGAAGGAGGGATGAGAGGAAGGAGAAGGAGGGGAGGGAGAGGAAGGAGAAGGGGGGGGTGAGGGAAGGAGAGGAAGGATAAGGAGAGGAGTGAGAGAAAGGAGAAGGAGGGGAGAGAGAGGCAGGAGAAGGAGGGGAGGGAGAGGAAGGAGAAGGGGGTAGTGAGAGGAAGAAGAAGGAGGGGAGGGAGAGAAAGGAGAAGGGGGGGAGGGAGAGGAAGGAGAAGGAGGGGAGGAAGAGGAAGGAGAAGGGGGGGAGGGAGAGGAAGGAGAAGGAGGGGAGGGAAAGGAAGGAGAAGGGTAGGGTGAGAGGAAGGAGAAGGAGGGGAGGGAGAGGAAGGAGGGGAGGGAGAGGAAGGAGATGGAGAGGAGTGAGAGGAAGGAGAAGGAGGGGAGGGAGAGGAAGGAGAAGGAGGGGAGGAAGAGGAAGGAGAAGGAGGGGAGGGAGAGGAAGGAGAAGGAGGGGAGGGAGAGGAAGGAGAAGTGGGAAGGGAGAGGAAGGAGAAGGAGGGGTGAGAGAAAGGAGAAGGGGGGAGGGAGAGGAAGGAGAAGGGGGAAGGGAGAGGAAGGAGAAGGAGGGGAGGGAGAGGAAGGAGAAGGAGGGGAGGAAGAGGAAGGAGAAGGAGGGGAGGGAGGGGAAGGAGAAGGAGGGGAGGGAGAGGAAGGAGAAGGAGGGGAGGGAGAGTAAGGAGAAGAAGAGGAGTGAGAGGAAGGAGAAGGAGGGGAGTGAGAGGAAGGAGAAGGAGGGGAGGGAGAGGAAGGAGAAGGAGGGGATGGAGAGGAAGGAAAAGAAGAGGAGTGAGAGGAAGGTGAAGGAGGGGAGGGAGAGGAAGGAGAAGGACGGGAGGGAGAGGAAGGAGAAGGAGGGGAGGAAGAGGAAGGAGAAGGAGGGGAGGGAGAGGAAGGAGAAGGGGGGAGTGAGAGGAAGGAGAAGGAGGGGAGGGAGGGGAAGGAGAAGGAGGGGAGTAAGAGGAAGGAGAAGGAGGGGAGGGAGAAGAAGGAGAAGGAGGGGAAAGGGAGGAAGGAGAAGGGGAGGAAGAGGAAGGAGAAGGAGGGGAGGGAGAGGAAGGAGAAGGACGGGAGGGAGAGGAAGGAGGAGTAGAGGAAGAGGAGGTAAAAGAAGGGGAGGGAGAGGAAGGAGAAGGAGTGGAGGGAGAGGAAGAAGAAGGGGAGGAGAGGAAGGAGAAGAAGAGGTGAGAGGAAGGAGAAGGGGGGAGGGAGAGGAAGGAGAAGGAGGGGAGGGAGAGGAAGGAGAAGGAGGGGAGGGAGAGGAAGGAGAAGGAGGGGAGGGAGAGGAAGGAGAAGAAGAGGAGTGAGAGGAAGGAGAAGGAGGGGAGGGAGAGGAAGGAGAAAGAGGGGAGGGAGAGGAAGGAGAAGGAGAGGAGGGAGAGGAAGGAGAAGGAGGGGAGGGAGAGGAAGGAGAAGAAGAGGAGTAACAGGAAGGAGAAGGAGGGGAGGAAAAAGAAGGAGAAGGAGGGGAGAGAGAGGAAGGAGAAGGAGGGGAGTGAGAGGAAGGAGAAGGAGGGGAGGGAGAGGAAGTAGAAGAAGAGGAGTGAGAGGAAGAAGAAGAGGAGTGAGAGGAGGGAGAAGGAGAGGAGGGAGAGGAAGGAGAAGGAGGGGAGGGAGAGGAAGGAGAAGAAGGGGAGGAAGAGGAAGGAGAAGGGGGGGGTGAGAGGAATGAGATGGAGGGGTGGGAGAGGAAGGAGAAGGAGGGGAGGAAGGGTAAGGAGAAGGAGGGGAGGGAGAGAAAGGAGAAGAAGAGTAATGAGAGGAAGGAGAAGGAAGGGAGTTAGAGGAAGGAGAAGGAAGGGATGGAGAGGAAGGAGAAGGAGGGGAGGGAGAGGAAGAAGGAGTGGAGGGAGAGGAAGGAGAAGGAGAGGAGTGAGAGGAAGGAGAAGAAGGGGAAGGAGAGGAGGGAAAAGGGGGGGGGGTGAGAGGAAGGAGAAGGAGGGGAGGGAGGAAGGAGAATTGGGGGTTGAGAGGAAGAAGAAGGAGGGGAGGAAGAGGAAGGACATGGTGTGGAGGGAGAGGAAGGAGAAGGGCGATGGGTGAGGAAGGAGAAAGAGGGGACGGAGAGGAAGGAGAAGGAGGGGAGGGAGAGGAAGGAGAAGGAGGGGAGGGAGAGGAAGGAGAAGGAGGGGAGGGAGAGGAAGGAGAAGGAGGGGAGGGAGAGGAAGGAGAAGGAGGGGAGGGAGAGGAAAGAAGAAGAAGAGGAGTTAGAGGAAGGAGAAGTAAGGGAGTGAGAGGAAGGAGAAGGAGGGGATGGAGAGGAAGGAGAAAGAGGGGAGGAGAGGAAAGAAGAAGAAGATTAGGTGAGAGGAAGGAGAAGGAGGGAAGGGAGAGGAAGGAGAAAGAGGGGAGGGAGAGGAAGGAGAACGAGGGGAGGGAGAGGAAGGAGAAGGAGGGGAGGGAGAGGAAGGGGACGGAGGAGAGGGAGAGAAAGGAGAAGGGGGTGAGGGAGGAAAAGGAGGGGAGGAAGAGGAAGGAGAAGGAGGGGGGAGAGGAAGGAGAAGGGGGTGAGAGGAAGGAGAAGGAGGGGAGGGGAGGAAGGAGAAGGGGGGGAGAGGAAGGAGAAGGTGGATGTGAGAGGAAGGAGAAGGAGGGGAGGGAGAGGAAGGAGAAGAAGGGGAGGGAGAGGAAGGAGAAGGAGGGGAGGGAGAGGAAGGAGAAGGAGGGGAAGAAGAGGAAGGAGAAGGAAGGGAGGGAGAGGAAGGAAAAGGAAAGGAGTGAGAGAAAGGAAAAGGGGGGATGAGAGGAAGGAGAAGGAGAGGAGGGAGAGGAAGGAGAAGGAGGGGAGGGAGAGGAAGGAGAAGGAGGGGAGTGAGAGGAAGGAGAAGGAGGGTAGGGAGAGGAAGGAGAAGGAGGGGAGAGAGAAAAAGGAGAAGGAGGGGAGGGAGAGGAAGAAGAAGGAGGGGAGTGAGAGGAAGGAGAAGGGGGGGTAGAAGAGGAAGGAGAAGGAGGGAGGGAGAGGAAGGAGAAGGAGGGGAGGG
Organism: Eriocheir sinensis; assembly: GCF_024679095.1. Taxonomy (NCBI): domain Eukaryota; kingdom Metazoa; phylum Arthropoda; class Malacostraca; order Decapoda; family Varunidae; genus Eriocheir; species Eriocheir sinensis. Next base: position 97,489 of record NW_026110572.1, read on the forward strand.
AGAGGAAGGAGAAGGAGGGGAGGGAGAGGAAGGAGAAGGAGGGGAGGGAGAGGAAGAAGAAAGATAGGAGGGAGAGGATGGAGGAGGGGAGGGAGAGGAAGGAGAAGGAGGGGAGGGAGAGGAAGGAAAAGGAAAGGAGTGAGAGAAAGGAGAAGGAGGGGAGGGAGAGGAAGGAGAAGGAGAGGAGTGAGAGGAAGGAGAATGGGAGGGAGAGGAAGGAGAAACATAGAAACACGGAAATGCAGGCAACAGAAAGCCTATTGGCTCATTACGAGGTCGCCCGCTTGGGTGATTTAATCTGCTCGACCGCCACTTGGGGCTTGGTGAGCAGATGAAAGCACCTCGATATTGAGGAGCAGATGGAAGCCCCTCGTTATTCAGTTTACTCCTGACGCAGCGAAATGACGGTCGATTCTATATTTGAAGGAGTTGATGGTATTCGCATTTACTACTTCTGAGGGAAGATTGTTCCAGTGGCGGATGACTCGGTTTGAAAAGAAACTCCTTCCAATGTCTGTGTTACATCGACTCGACTGAATGGGTAAACCGTTATTTCTAGTTCTTGAGTTGGTTTGCAGTTCAAAGAATTTGGAGTAATCGACGTTATTGAACTTTTTTAGATACTTGAAGACTTGAATCATATCCCCTCGTAGGCGTCTTTTCTCCAATGTAAAGAGATTGAGTCGCTTGAGTCGTTCCTCGTACGGTTGAGCCCTGAAGGTTGGAATCATCTTTGTGGCGCGTCGTTGAATCCTTTCCAGTAAAGCAATGTCCTTTCTGTAATTGGGAGACCAGAACGGCACTGCATACTCGAGGTGCGGTCTTACCATGGAATTATACAAGGATAGCATCACGTCTGGTGTTTTACACTCGAAGTTCCTCGTTATGAACCCGAGCATAATGTTGGCCTTGTTGTATGCTTTTTTACAGTGATTCGCGTGTTTCAGGTCACTGCTGATAGTGACTCCAAGATCCTTTTCCTCCTGCATCGCTTGCAGAGGTCTCCCATTCATGATGTATGTGTGGTTACTATTTTGGGACCCAATGTGCATGACTTTGCATTTGTCAACATTAAAAGACATTTGCCATTTTCCCGACCATTCGATAATGTGATTGAGGTCTTTCTGAATGATTTCGCAGTCGGTCTTTGTGAGGGCATCTCCACCCACCTTGGTGTCATCTGCAAATTTCGATATTGTGGATTTCAGTCCTGATTCTTGGTCATTGATATTATATATAATAAAGAGGATGGGTCCCAGCACTGACCCTTGAGGCACTCCACTAGTGACTGGTAGCCAATCGGAAGGCTGTCCGTTGAGTAGTACTCGTTGTTTTCTGTCGGTGAGCCAATCTCTAATCCACGCGATCAGATTGGCTCCGATGCCCGCTGAGTGCAGTTTCTTAAGGAGTCGCTCGTGCGGTACCTTGTCGA